>NW_027308129.1:0-187000 GCF_047496885.1 Scyliorhinus torazame | reverse complement strand
TTGGCTCTCTCGCATCCTCCGGGGGTCCCCGGGGTCAGTGACCATGAGGAACACGGCATCAGCGTCCGCCGAGAGGACCACCCCCCCGTCCGGCTCGCGCAGAACCAGCCCCGTGAACCCCCTCCGCAGGAGGCACAGGAAAGGCCCCACGCAGAGGGAATAATGTTGGCCGGACAGGGGGCAGCCCTGACGCACTCCTCTCCCAAAGCGAAGGGGCGCCGTCAGGGACCCGTTAACCTTAATCAGACTCTCTGAGGCGGCGGACAGTAACCGGATCCGGGGGACAAAATACCACCCGAACCCGACAGCTCGCAGAGTCCCGAGCAAATCCCCGGGCCCCACCCTGTCGAACGCCTTCTCCTGGTCAAGAGACAGGGAGGCGCTCGACATACCAGTCCTCTGGGTAAAGTGAATAATGTCCCGGGCCAGGTGGATATTGTCATAGATTGTGCGGTCCGGGACTGTGTAGGACTGGTCAGGGTGGATCATGTGGTCCAGCTCGGGGCCAAGGCGTAAACACAGCACCTTGGCGAAGATTTTATAGTCCGTGCTGAGGAGGGAGACCGGTCGCCAGGTCTTAAGTCGGCGGAGATCCCCCTTCTTGGGCAGCAGGGCAATGACGGCCCTGCGCCACGAAAGGGGCATCTCCCCGGTCGCGAAACATTCCCCCAGGACCCCCACGTAGTCACTCCCCAGGACGTCCCAGCACGCCCTGAAGAACTCCACGGTCAGCCCGTCCAGCACTGGGGATTTGCCCCGTGAGAGGCTGTGCAGGGGGCCGGTCAGCTCTTGGAGGTTGATGGCGTTATCGAGCTTCCCGGCGCCCTCCGGGCCCACCTGCGGCAGGTCCTCCCCCAGAACTCTGCAAGCGTCCTCGCTGGACGGACCCGGAGAGAAGAGGTCGGAGTAAAAATCCCTGATCAGGGTCCTGACCCCCTCCGGATCCGAGACGAGGGGCCGGTCGTCGGCCAACAGCGTAGAAACCTGCCGACGGGCCCCGCGTCCTCTTTCCAGCGAGGAGAAGAAGCGGGAGCCGCGGTCCATGTCCGTTAGGAGACGGATCAGCGACCTCACGTACGCACCGCTGGACCCGGCCAGTTGCAGGTCCCGCAGTGCGCCCCTCTTCTCCCTGTTCACCAGCCCCAGGGCCGGGCCTCATCGGGCTGAGCGAGACGTGACTCCAGATCGAGGAGTTCCTCAGCCAGGTTGGCGATCGTGGAGTTCCGCCACGCCGAAGACCCCTTCGTGTGCCCCTGACAGAAGGCACGGTTCTGGGCATTGCCCACATCCCACCGTAGCCTCAAGGAGGGGAAGCCACCCCGCTTCCTTCTCCTGCCGGCCCAGAAATGGCAGAACGAGTCCAGGAACCGCTCATCCTCCAGCAGCAGGTTGTTAAAGTGCCAGTACGCGGACCGTGTCTGAGCGCGGGACGGGGCGAGACCCGCCCACACCAGGTGGTGATCCGAGCTCGGCACCTGCTCCATGGAGGCCGTCGGAACGCTGCGCAAGTACGTCTTGGAAATGTAAAGACGATCGATGCTGGACGCGCTGAACTGGGGCCGCACAGAGGTGCGCACCCGCAATTCAGGATGGAGAGTCCACCAGACATCCACCAAGTCAAAGGACCTAACCAGGTCCCTCAACTTCACCACCACCGCCGAGCTGTGCTGGACCTCACCACGGTACTTGTCCTTGAGGGTGCAATTAAAATCCCCTCCTAGGACGATGCACTCTGTTTTTGAAAACTCATCACTATTCTTAGAATACCCCCTCTAGCAAAAAGGGCCGAGATTCTAAATGGTGATCAGGATTCAGACTCCCGACTCCGATGCAAGCTTCAGTGGGTGCTATTCAGGTCAAACTATATTTTCAAGTTATCCCCCGGTATAACCCATACCTTCACCGAAGATTTAATCTACTTCCCACTTAGTAGCATCGATCCTGGGTCCCGCATTGCTAAGTAAGTAAAGTAGACTTTGGAATACCACTATTTCAGGTTAAATTAAGTTATTTTATTATTATATTTTTTCTTTTAAAAGCTGCAAATACTTTCTTTACAGAAAGGAAAAAGACCTTGCTTCTGGGTCCTTCTGGGTGGTTGAAGGGACCTTCAGGCCCACCTTGACAATCAATCTTCTTTATAAAGTCTGGTCTTCTTTAGATGTAATCGCTGATGAGCTCAGTTGCTGTGTCCTGTCTTTCCCATGTACCGAGCTGTGAGAGCTGGCTCTGCTGGCTATCTCTGAGCTGACATAGAGCTGACTCTTTAAATTCTAGTCTTCCTGAGATGTATTAGCTGTTTTAGCTCGGCTGCTATGCCTTGTCTTTCCCATGGCCGAGCTGACTGTAATCTGACTCTGAGCTGCTTGTTTCTTCTCTGCTTCTCTCTCTCCCTCCCTCTGAGTTCTGGTTCTGGTTCTGGTAGTTCCTGCCCTGGTCTCTGGGTTTACATATTTTTCGAACAGTTATCTAGTTTTTATGACTATATCGTAAAGTAACTTATCTCACTTTGATTGTAAAAAGTATCTTTGATCTAAACTTTCTAATCCAACTAAGTATTCATTTTGACATAACTGCATCTCGGAGATCGGATTACACTGTTTCCTGTGTGATGATCAAAATGCTTTGGTTTCAAGAGGTGTTACTTTTAATTCCTGTCATTTCTGTAGTTTTATTTTCCAATTGTGTCCTCAGCTCATAATTTTGACTTTGATTTTGGCTTTGAATTATGTTTCTCGTAGACTGATAGTCTCCAGTTTTCTTTAATTTACCTGGTTTAGCAAATTTTCACACCTAGAATTATCACCAAATTCAACTGAACCTCATCCTTTTTTCCAGCTGCTAACTAAGACAGTTACTTTCAATGAAGGTGTGGGCCATTGTTTTTGGCTTCATTCAAAATCCTGTTTGTCTTGCTTGCTAAGCCTGCTTGACCAAGGCAATCTGCAGTTTACAATCCTCTCCTGGCAGCTGCTGTTAACCCTTTGTGGGATCTTTCCCTGTATCCTCTCATGTTTCTCCCAGACCAGATATTGCCAGACTTCAATGTTTCAAATCACACATCTTTCCATATTTTCAATAACACCCCGTCTTGACATTTGAAACAAACTACATCATTTGGTCAATTATCCCC
The DNA here is from genome assembly GCF_047496885.1 of Scyliorhinus torazame. Lineage (NCBI taxonomy): Eukaryota > Metazoa > Chordata > Chondrichthyes > Carcharhiniformes > Scyliorhinidae > Scyliorhinus > Scyliorhinus torazame. The sequence goes on along the minus strand of NW_027308129.1, from coordinate 183,867 downwards.
CCCCCCCCCATCTAATTGTACTGATGAACATTTATACCCGACCTTTCTCATTTGTATGTCCATGTTTTGTGATTTTAAATTGTGCATCGTAATCAATGTGTAAATGTATCCATATCACAGAGCAGTGTCATTTTTCGTTCTTTCCTCAAGTCCAATTACGGTGAACCATAGCCGTAGCCGCTCAGGAAGGTAACACAATAGCTATATCCGTGTTCCACTACCTCCAAAGTAGTTTACTTCCTTGGTGTAGCAGCACCGTAGAAGCTTCCTCGTGTCCGTTAGAAACAGCACACAACTCAGTCCATCAGTAACCAAAAAGGCCATTTGTCCATCACTGGCTGTTTCGTGTCCATTTTTCCGTCATCCAAATTGCTTACCGTTTCTCATTGGAATGGTAAATTATGGCATCATGTACACCCACTGATTCCCTCGCTTCATTAATTTAAAAGGTTCAATTGATCCTGCTTCTAACCCTGACTTCCCCACATTAATGTCTAATATTGTTCTGAACCATGTATGTCTGCCAGCCCCTGGTGTACAGGAGAGAATATCATTCTGACAAACTTCCTTCACATCCCTTTCGTCTGTTATCATTTCCCTTACAACATTTGTAATACAATATGCCGACAGTATTCGCAAAACCACATCGAACTGTCACTTTTTCCAAATAAATTCTCCCTATTGTTAAATACACAGTAAAAAAAAATTAAGTCTTATCTCAACACATTACTCATCACCTAACTACACAAATAGACCGTGTGTTACAACTTTACATAATTGCAACTGTTATCACAATTTCAATGCGAAAAATATAGTACAATATCGACACATTCCTTCGTGGCTTTGGAACCAATAGTCACTACATATTAAATATATCGTGTTAACAACATCAATATTATATGTGATGTTCTATGCAGTTAAATCAAGAAAGCACACTAAACTACCACTATTCCCCCCCTATTAAAACATTCAGACAGTTTCGAAATGCTGATCAAGTTCTCTAACGGCACACATACCCCCATTATCATACATACATAACAGTGCTAACAATTGACATGACATTTCTTCCTTAATAATGTTTACAGCTCGACAATGCAATATTGTTTGCTGCATTGGTAATAATTTTCCTGCCGTGGCTTCAACCTACAAAAATTCTTAAACTACTGTCATTTATCATATTGGGGTTCCTCGTCAGTCGCTGCTGTCTCCCGAGACCCTTAATAACTCCACCACATAGTACATACCCCATGGAAACCGCAGATCATCCATCAGCTGATGTCCAGTTCGAGATGTCTGACCGGAGGGTTCACTGTTCAGTAATAATTTGAGATTTTGATGTGTTTCCAACCCGTAAAGTTTTCCTACGGGCTCTATCATTTAATTCCCTCAAATATGTAGGCGATTGTATCATTAGTTTCCCCCCAATCCTGTCTAAAACATTCCTTTCTGGAGTGCAGTTCTCTTCCTTCTTGTGAACTGGTTTGTCTGTTATTTACTTTTTCCATCTGAAAAATCAAATGAGCAGGTCATGGGTGGAGAAGGCCCTATTCTTTACTGTGTACTTTCTATCTTCGTTTGAACACTCCCGAAGTGCCCTCTCCAGGACTTCCGGATTTCTTTTGTTACCATTTCTTTTGTCTCTTTTCTTTTTTTTTTGAACTCGTTTATTTTCCTTATCATTGATGTACATCACACAATGAAGGCCTGTTAAGCCTCCTCCTTCTGTCATTGCACCCCTGAGTGAGATTCGAAGAATCTCAAACTCCTCCCCTTTTACTCACTCTGATCCAATCTGTCGAAACCTTACCCTGATACATTCCTGATATTGCTACTGCGTTTACTTCACTTACTTTATTTTGATTACACCGGATTTTTATGAAGGTAAGTTCCAAACATGACATTTTAACTTCATGATCTGTCCAATCAATGCTTCTAACGGGTTTTAATTCACTGTCTTCCCACCAATTGGGTATTGTGTTTTAATTGTGATATAATTTCTTTTGCTCCAGACACCATGCTTCTCTAAGTCAACTGTATGTTTACCCAGATTCTGAACAAACTTGTCTTCACATTTTACAGCTTCACTGATTATTTTCCCTGCAGTTTTAGTTGGTAGTTTCACCCAAACTTCCTCTGTGTTATCAATTGTTTTAATATATTAATTTTACCTGCATCTCTTTTTATCAAATCTTTTCCTGCCATCAGATTCTCTTTTCCTTATACTGCAAGTAATTCTCTTAATCTAACTTTTGATCCAAAATCTTTATTCTCTAAATCTTCTTCTTCAATGTATTTATCATTCTAAACATGATTATTATTTCTGGTGACATTCTTGTGCTGCTCGGGCACTAGGACCCTGTGGAGCTATGCAGTGTCAATTTCAACGCTCAGTTTCAAAGCCTGCTAGCAGCTGACTGCTGCCCAGTACAAACTCTTTATCTGTTTATTCTGAGACCAATTTAACTCTGAACATACTGATTTATCACCTCATAATACTGATCACATTTCTACCTGCCATTTATAACTTTTAATTGATGTGAAACTCGGTTTTGCAAAATACAACATGTTTTTAAAAATACAAACACCAAAGGAAATTCACAATTCCGTATTAGACATACACACACTCATTCATCCGCTCAGATCTTGGACCTCTACTTTGTAGGGTTTTACAAACCCTTAGTGAACACGCACGCACGTTTATAAACTGAGATCTTGGACCTCTGTTCAGTGGGGTTTTAGTTACTTTTAACAAAAATTGAGACCCCTCCATGCTGATAAAGTTTCACTTATGCAGGAGTTTTTTGCCTCTATTAATTTCTTCCACTCTGGTTCATTGCTTCAACTCTCTTGACCGTGTTTCAGAGCAAGAGGATTATTCTAATTGCCATTTTTCGGAATTCTAAGTTCTGTTCCTGGTTGTCCCTTTCAGTTGCAATCTGAAATTAAGGATAGGTGCCCTTTCTGGGCCCTACCTAAGGCTAACTAAGGCACTATCTTCCTCTTTTAGTTAAGGTTCGATTGGTTATTGGTCTCTAAAGATTCTAGGCGTCCTCTATTTCTTTAGGATTTACCCTCACAATCTGCCTTACTCTAAGGATGATTTATTTTTTGACCTCCTTTTACCAGTAATGGATGCAAGATTTTTAGTGCTGTCACCAAGATGTCTTGCAGACTTTTTCTCAGGGTCAGCATCTTCTAATTTGCTGATTTCACACCCAACATGGGTTTTATGTCCCCTCGATCCACAGAATATCTTTGCAAAAATCAATCACATGACTTTCCAGACTAAACTCGGCAGGTAAAGTCTGACTCACAATAGACCAGAAACGTCTAATATTCCAGCCTTTGTGCCGGTTAGAAACTTCTCATATTCCAACCGTTTGTTGGGAACTAGAAACTTCTAATATCAGCCCCCTCTGCTGATGTAGAAACTTCTACTATTCGAGCCTCGTTTTACCTAGAAACTTCTAATATTCTAGGTCTCCACGCTGGATGCCATGGAGAAAGCAAAACAACCGGCTGGGCGCAATTCACACGGTGTTAACACGACGGCTGCCATGTGGAAAATAAAGCAACCCATTCGGCGTAATTGGCAGGGTTTTAATTAAAACGTTGGGCGCCATGTTTTTGAAAACTCACCACTATTCTTAGAAGTCCCCCTATACCAAAAAGGGCCGACATTCTAAATGGTGATCAGGATTCTCACTCCCCGACTCCGATGCAAGCTTCAGTGGGTGCTATTCAGGTCAAACTATGTTTTCTAGTTATCCCCCGGTATAACCCATGCCTTCACCAAAGATTTCACCTAATTCCCACTTAGTACCATCGATCCTGGGTCCCGCATTGCTAAGTAAGTAAAGTAGACTTTGGAATAACCACTATTTCAGGTTAAATTAAGTTATTTTATTATTATATTTTTTTATTTTAAAAGCTGCAAATACTTTCTTTCCAGAAAGGAAAAATGCCTTGCTTCTGGGTCCTTCTGGGTGGTTGAAGGGACCTTCAGGCCCACCTTGACAATCAATCTTCTTTATAAAGTCTGGTCTTCTTTAGATGTAATCGCTGATGAGCTCGGTTGCTGTGTCCTGTCTTTCCCATGTACCGAGCTGTGAGAGCTGGCTCTGCTGGCTATCTCTGAGCTGACATAGAGCTGACTCTTTAAATTCTAGTCTTCCTGAGATGTATTAGCTGTTTTAGCTCGGCTGCTATGCCTTGTCTTTCCCATGGCCGAGCTGACTGTAATCTGACTCTGAGCTGCTTGTTTCTTCTCTGCTTCTCTCTCTCCCTCCCTCTGAGTTCTGGTTCTGGTTCTGGTAGTTCCTGCCCTGGTCTCTGGGTTCATATATTTTTCTCACAGTTATCTAGTTTTTATGATTTTATTGTAAAGTAACTTATTTCACTTTGATTGTACAAAGTACATTTGATTAAACCTTCTAATCCAACTAAGTATTCATTTTGACATAACTGCATCTCAGAGATCTGATTACATTGTTTCCTTTGTGATGATCAAAATGCTTTGGTTTCAAGAGGTGTTACTTTTAATTCCTGTCATTTCTGTAGTTTTATTTTCCAATTGTGTCCTCAGCTCATAATTTTGACTTTGATTTTGGCTTTGAATTATGTTTCTCGTAGACTGATGGTCTCCAGCTTTCTTTAATTTACCTGGTTTAGCAAATTTTCACATCTAGAATTATCACCAAATTCAACTGAACCTCATCCTTTTTTCCAGCTGCTAACTAAGACAGTTACTTTCAATGAAGGTGTGAGCCATTGTTTTTGGCTTCATTCAAAATCCTGTTTGTCTTGTTTGCTGAGTCTGCTTGAGCAAGGAGATCTGCATTTTACAATCCTCTCCTGGCAGCTGCTGGTAACCGTTTGTGGGATCTTTCCCTGTATCCTCTCTTGTTTCTCCCAGACCAGATATTGCCAGACTTCCATGTTTCAAATGACACATCTTTCCATATTTTCAATAACAACTCTCCCACCTGGATGGTGCCGAGAAGAGTGGACACCTTTTGGAAGAAAGTCGCCTGCTGCGGTCCGGCCACGGGAGCGGATACATTTACAAAGTGAATCACCGCTGCCCCGAAACGGGCCTTTAGGTGCAGCAGACGGCCTGGCACCGGCTCCTTGACCGCCCAAGATCTCCGGCTGAAAATTTGGAGCCAACAAGATAGCCACCCCGCCCGAACGTGGGGCCAGGTGACTCATGGAGACTCCTCCTTGCCCCTCCAGGGTCCACTGAGCTTCGTCACCCGGATAGCATGGGTTTCCTGCCGGAAGCACACCCCGTACTTTCCGTCCCGGAGGATAGACAAGAACTGAAGACGGTGGTGCGCGTCCCTGCTGCCGTTGATGTTGAGGCTGGCCATGGTTACCTCCATGTCAGCAGCAATAGTTATCCATCACCTTTAGTGCTCAGAGTGGGGGTACCGCCCCCTCCACTCCCTCAGGGGTCCCACAAGGAACTGAGCAGCTTGGCGCTGCTCCTCCTGGTCTTGATCAAACTCCCGGGCCTCTCTGACATAGGCCTGGGCGGAGCCAAGCAGCAGCCCCAGATTTCCCCAGCTGCCCAGGGCCAGCCGCACACAGTCCGGGTGACCATGGTGCGCTCCCAGAAATGTCCGGCGTTCCCCAGGGGGGACGAGGGGAGACTCGGTGCCGGGTGTGAGGGTGCCCTCTGCCTCGCTGCAGAGCGCGTCTAAATCCTCCTCCTCACCCGCCACCGAGCAGCCTTCCTCCTCCGAACGGTCATCTCCCGAGCTCGAGTCGCCCGCCACATGGAGTATGGCGGGCGGCACGGGCCCACCGGCTAACCCTTGGCCCGAGTCGACCCCACCCCCCAGGGTCATCCTCAGACAGGTCCCTCGCAGGCTCCTCCCGCGGCTCAGGGCCCGTGGACGGCGCGTCCACCCGCGCCGGCGACTCCGGGACCTCGGAGAGGCCCCTCGGAAACATGTCCGGGTTGAAAACAGGGCTCTCCGGCGTCGCCCGCTCGGGTGTAGAGGGCGGGGAGCCTTCCCCATCCTCCCCCGTCCACGGCCCACAGTGGCACGATGAGCGGTCGCTGCTGCTGCCGGCCCCCGGCGATGGTGAAGAGGAGGCGTCCGGGGAGGAAACTTGCACCGGGCGGGACGGGCCCCCAGGGGCTTCGACTCCGCTCGACCCCGGGTCCTCCTGCTCGGGGGGCGACAGCAGCTCGAGTGGCTCGGGGGCCTCGGAGGCCCCCCCCCCGGCCTTGCTTCTCTTCATTGTGTGCCCCGGGCCAGGCGTCAGGGGGATGGGCACCAACACGGGAGAGATGGGGCAGGAGGAGCTCGGTGGGGAGGGAGGGCGGGACGTTTGATAGAACAACACGTTCTGCGGTGGCCTCCAGCGGCTCCACCGCCACGTGTGTCCCGCCCACCGTGAGCCCCCTTTCCAGGGCCCGGTGGGCCGCCTGCTCGGCCCGCAGGAAGAACCCGGCCTTGCCGTACATCCGCGAGGCGGCTACGATGGCCGAAGGGCCGACAGCCCTGCCCATCGCACGGGTGTCCGCCTCAATGGTCATGGTAGGGTGGGCATAGCACTTCACCCCCAGCTGCCGCGTGAGCAGGCGGGAGGGCGAGGGCACCGCGGGGGCAGCGGAGCGACGGGAGGCTGCCGCCCCCACATAATGTCTTGTCCGCCCTGCCCCCGGCAGAGTGGAGGATGCCCCTGAGGTGCTGGCCAGAGGGGTGGGAGGGCAGGAGGCTGGGCCTGCAGCCCTGGATGGTCCCAGTCCCACCTCAGGCAGAGGGGTGGGAGGACAGGAGGCCGGGCTTGCAGCCCTGGATGGTCCCAGTCCCACCTCAGGCAGAGGGGTGGGAGGACAGGAGGCCGGGCCTGCAACCCTCGATGGTCCCACTCCCACCTCAGGCAGAGGGGTGGGGGACAGGAGGCCGGGCCTGCAGCCCTGGATGGTCCCACCCACCTCAGGCAGAGGGGTGGGGGACAGGAGGCTGGGCCTGCAGCCTGGATGGTCCCAGTCCCACCTCAGGCAGAGGGGCGGGAGGACAGGAGGCTGGGCCTGCAGCCCTGGATGGTCCCACTCCCACCTCAGGCAGAGGGGAGGGAGGACAGGAGGTTGGGCCTGCAGCCCTGGATGGTCCCAGTCCCACCTCAGGCAGAGGGGTGGGAGGACAGGAGGCCGGGCCTGCAGCTCTGGATGGTCCCAGTCCCACCTCAGGCAGAGGGCTGGGAGGAGAGGAGACTGGGCCTGCAGCCCTGGATGGTCCCACTCCCACCTCAGGCAGAGGGGTGGGAGGACAGGAGTTTGGGCCTGCAGCCCTGGATGGTCCCACTCCCACCTCAGGCAGAGGGGTGGGAGGACAGGAGGCCGGGACTGCAGCCCCAGGCGGTCCCACTCCCACCTCAGGCAGAGGGGTGGGAGGACAGGAGGATCGGCCTGCAGCCCTGGATGGTCACACTCCCTCCTCAGGCAGAGGGGTGGGAGGACATGAGGCTGGGCCTGCAGCCCTGGATGGTCACAGTCCCGCCTCAGGCAGAGGGGTGGGAGGACAGGAGGCCGGGCCTGCAGCCCTGGATGGTCACACTCCCACCTCAGGCAGAGGGGTGGGAGACAGGAGGCCGGGCCTGCAGCCCCAGGCGGTCCCACTCCCACCTCAGGCAGAGGGGTGGGAGACAGGAGGCCGGGCCTGCAGCCCCAGGCGGTCCCACTCCCACCTCAGGCAGAGGGGTGGGAGGACAGGAGGCTGGGCCTGCAGCCCTGGATGGTCCCAGTCCCACAGGCAGAGGGGTGGGAGGACAGGAGACTGGGCCTGCAGCCCTGGATGGTCCCAGTCCCACCCCAGGCAGAGGGGTGGGAGGGCAGGAGGCTGAGCCTGCAGTCCTGGATGGTCCCACTCCCACCTCAGGCAGAGGGGTGGGAGGACAGGAGGCCAGGCCTGCAGCCCTGGATGGTCCCAGTCCCACCTCAGGCAGAGGGGTGGGAGGACAGGAGGCTGGGCCTGCAGCCCTGGATGGTCCCAGTCCCACCTCAGGCAGAGGGGTGGGAGGACAGGAGGCTGGGCCTGCAGCCCTGGATGGTCCCACTCCCACCTCAGGCAGAGGGGTGGGAGAACAGGAGGCCGGGCCTGCAGCCCCGAATGGTCCCGCTCCCACGTCAAGCAGAGGGGTGGGAGGACAGGAGGACGGGCCTGCAGCCCTCGATGCTCCCACTCCCACCTCAGGCAGAGGGGTGATCAAACCGTGATCTTTATCAATGATGAGAAGGCGGAGACAGTGGAAGTTTAAACTGGACAGATATTTCACAGCTGGATTCACACAATACAGACAGCAATGTCTCGTAGATTGTGGAAGTGCCACAAATGTTGTCAAATGCAGGACGCGGGGTCCCTCAATGTTTCAATCTTGCTGAGAAACTGTCAGCCCACAGGGACAACATTTCTGTTTAATAGGATTGCTGCACAAGTTAAAATAGTTCCATTTCAAAGTTTAAAATAAGCAGTCATTGCTCTGTGCAGCTTTCGGAATCTGTCAGTGGAATTTACTTCACACAGGCAAGTTTAACAAGTGTATGGGGAACTGATTAGAGGTTTTGATGGAGATATTCCTGCATTGTGGAAAGGTGTGAGATCTATTTCGGGTTGGGAAATGGATTGAGGATCAAAGGAAGCATTTGTTTTTTAACTACATTAGACTGAGAGCCTTGAAGATTCACAACTTCCATGTGCTGTGAGAAAGGATTGATTAACCAAGGCTTATTATTCAAATACTTCAGACAAGTGAATAAGCTACAGGAACATTGAATATACAGACAGAGACAAGCAGACACCTGTAATCGGAGCTTAAACTTCACGTTTGAATGTGAAGGGCTGAAATAAACAAGAGTCCACCCTGGGATTCGGTGCAATTTAAGTTCTGCTTTTCCAAAAAATAGAAATAACTATCTGCAATGAAAAATTCCTTGGACAGGACAGAGGGATTTTGACTCTGTATTTAAGCCCAGACAGTATTTGTGTTGTGAGTGTTTGATGGGCAGTGTAGATGGAGCTTTACTCTGAAACACTGGAATTCAGTCTCAGGGCTGATTTAATCAAAATGCTTCAGAATAATAATTGATATTGTACATCTCGTGTGTGTCTCAGTGACAGCTGTGAAAAATGTACAGCACAATCTCATCCTGTTTCTGTGTCTCTCTCTCTCTCTGAAATTAGCTGGTTCATTTGCTAAATTACCACCTTTCAAAAGGGCTCCATTGCCTGTGAAGCAGTTTGTGATACCCAAAGGTTATGAAAAGTGCTTTAGAAATATCTGTCCCCAAGCTGCTGTGAGGATGTTCAGAGTCAGTGTGTGACTTGGGTCACACACAGGCCAGATACACCTCTCCAAGTTAAAGGTGGAGAATGGATCTCGCTCCATTTGAAAGATGTATTGACCCAGTCTGTCTGAGTTTGAGTATCTGTTTTTCTGTACACGTGTGTGTGTGTTGAGGGGGGGGGGGTTATGTGTGGCATTCTTTACGCGGCACTGGAAGTTACACGGTAGCACAGTGGGTAGCACTGCGGCCTCACAGCTCCAGAGCCCCAGGTTCGAATCCCGGCTTGGGTCGCAGCCTGTGCGGAGTCTGCACGTTCTCCGCTTGTCCGCGTGGGTTTCTCCCGGGTGCTCCGGTTTCCCCCCTGACGTCCCGAAGGACGTGCTGTTTGGTGAATTGGACATTATGTATTCACCCTCTGTGTACCCGAACAGGCGCCAGAGTTTGGAGACTAGGGACTTTTCTCAGTAACTTCATTGCAATGTGTGACTGTGTGTCTGTGTGTGTGTGTGTGTGTGTGTGTGTGTGTGCCTGTGTGTGTGCCTGTGTGTGTGTGTGCCTGTGTGTGTGCCTGTGTGTGTGTATGCCTGTGTGTGCGTGTGTGTGTGTGCCTGTGTGTGTGCCTGTGTGTGTGTATGCCTGTGTGTGTGTGTGTGTGTGTGTGTGTGTGTGCCTGTGTGTGTGTGTGTCTGTGTGTGTCTGTGTGTCTCAGTTTGACTTTGTTGAGTACTGATTGAAGATAATGAGATAGAAAGTTTGATAGAACGTTTGGCAACATTGTAGGTGTAAACAATAATGACAGAGACAGTGTGAACCCTGAAGAGAGCGCCATACCTAGGCCCACTCCCCTACCCCGTCGCTGTCACCCCACCTAACCTGAACATCTTTAGATGCTGTGGGCAATTTGGATTGACCACGGCCAACCCACCTAACCTGCACGTCTTTGGGCGGTGGGAGGAAACCGGAGCACCCGGAGGAAACCCACGCAGACACGGGGAGGACGTCCAGACTCCGCACAGACAGTGACCCAAGCCGGGAATCGAACCTGGGACCCTGTAGCTGTGAGGCAGCAGTGCTAACCACTGTTCAGTCCCGGCTCTGGGTCACTGTCCGTGTGGAGTTTGCACGTTCTCCCCGTGTTAGCCTGGGTTTCAACCCCACAACCCAAAGATGTGCAGGGCAGGTGGACTGGCCACATTAAGTTGCCCCTGAATTGGAAAAACTGAACTGGGCTCTGAATTTATTGAAAAAATATTTTTATTGCCATTTCCACAATTCTGTGCATTGCGGCTAGTTTACATTTCTCAGAGAGTGAAAAGGCTTTCTCTTACGTTTCTATCGTTACAAACTGTTGCCGTTCAGTTCGGCGTGTCTGCCCCCCCCCCCCCAACCCCCCTTTCCCTAACCCTTCCCCTCTCTCCCCCGCAGACCCTCCGTGATGCCCTTCCGGGCCGACCTGGTGTGTGACCCCCTGCTCCTTGTTTACCCCCTTACCCCCCCTTTCTTTTCTCCCTCCATCGGTTTCAGCCGTGTTCTTTCAGTGGATTGGGGGGGGGGTCTCCCCTCTCCATCCCTCTCGGTGGGGGGGGGGGGGGTTCCCCCCACTCCACAACTCTCGGTGGGGGGGATTCCCCCCTCCATCTCTCTCGGTGTGGGGGGATTCGCCCTCTCCATCTCTCTCGGTGTGGGGGGATTCCCCCCCTCCATCTCGCTCGGTGTGGGGGATTCCCCCCTCCATCTCTCTCGGTGGTGGGGGGGGGGGTTTCCCCTCTCCATCTCTCTCGGTGGGGGGGGGGGTTCCCCCACTCCATCTCTCTCGGTGGGGTGGGGGTTCCCCCCTCTCCATCCCTCTCAGTGGGGGGTCCCCCCTCTCCATCCCTCTCGGTGGGGGGGGGGGGTTCCCCCCACTCCACAACTCTCGGTGGGGGGGATTTACCCCTCCATCTCTCTCGGTGTGGGGGGATTCGCCCTCTCCATCTCTCTCGGTGTGGGGGGATTCCCCCCCCTCCATCTCTCTCGGTGGTGGGGGGGTTTCCCCTCTTCATCTCTCTCGGTGGGGGGGGGGGTTCCCCCACTCCATCTCTCTCGGTGGGGTGGGGGTTCCCCCCTCTCCATCCCTCTCGGTGGGGTGGTCCCCCCTCTCCATCTCTCTCGGTGGGGGGCCCCCCGTCTCCATCACTCTCGGTGGGGAGGTGGCTGTTCCCCTCTCTCCATCTCTCTCATAGAACATTACAACGCAGTACAGGCCCTTCGGCCCTCGATGTTGCGCCGACCTGTGAAACCACTCTGAAGCTCATCTACACTATTCCCTTCTCGTCCATATGTCTATCCAATGACCATTTGAATGCCCTTAGTGTTGGCGAGTCCACTACTGTTGCAGGCAGAGCATTCCACGCCCTTACTACTCTCTGAGTAAAGAACCTACCTCTGACATCTGTCTTATATCTATCTCCCCTCAATCTAAAGCTATGTCCCCTCGTGCTAGACATCACCATCCGAGGAAAAAGGCGCTCACTATCCACCCTATCCAATCCTCTGATCACCTTGTATGCCTCAATTAAGTCACCTCTTAACTTTCTTCTCTCTAACGAAAACAGCCTCAAGTCCCTCAGCCTTTCCTCATAAGATCTTCCCTCCATAACCAGGCAACATTCTGGTAAATCTCCACTGCACCCTTTCCAATGCTTCCACATCCTTCCTATAATGCGGCGACCAGAATTGCACGCAATACTCCAAATGCGGCCGCACCAGAGTTTTGTACAGCTGCAACATGACCTCATGGCTCCGAAATTCAGACACTCTACCAATAAAAGCTAACACACCGTACACCTTCTTAACAACCCTCTCAACCTGAGTGGCAACTTTCAGGGATCTATGTACATGGACACCGAGATCTCTCTGCTCATCCACACTGCCAAGAATCTTACCATTAGCCCAGTACGTTGTCATCCTGTTATTCCTTCCTAAATGAATCACCTCACATTTTTCTGCATTAAACTCCATTTGCCCCCTCTCAGCCCAGCGCTGCAGCTTATCTATGTCCCTCTGTAACTTGTAACATCCTTCCGCACTGTCCACAACTCCACCGACTTTAGTGTCATCTGCAAATTTACTCACCCATCCTTCTGCGCCCTCCTCCAGGTCATTTATAAAAATGACAAACAGCAGTGGCCCCAATACTGATCCTTGTGGTACACCACTAGTAACTGGACTCCAGTCTGAACACTTCCCATCGACCACCACCCTTTGTCTTCTTCCAGCTAGCCAATTTCTGATCCAAACTGCTAAATCTTCCTGAATCCCATGCTTCCGTATTTTCTGCAGTCGCCTACCGTGGGGAACCTTGTCAAACGCGTTACTGAAATCCATATACACCACATCAACTGCTTTACCCTCATCCACCTGTTTCTCACCTTCTCAAAGAACTCTATATGGTTTGTGAGGCACAACCTACCCTTCACAAAACCGTGTTGACTATGTCTAATCAAATTATTTCTTTCCAGATGATTATACACCCTATCTCTTAAAAACCTTTCCAAGATTTTGCCCACAACAGAAGTAAGGCTCACTGGTCTATATTTACCGGGGTTGTCTCTACTCCCCTTCTTGAACAAGGGGACAACATTTGCCAGAGAATCCTAGGATAAATCCCCTCCGGCCCAGGGGACTTGTCTATTTTCACCCTTTCCAGAATTGCTAACACCTCCTCCTTATGAACCTCAAGTCCTTCTAGTCGAGTAGCCTGAATCTCAGTATTCTCCTCGTCAACATTGTCTTTTTCCTGTGTGAATAGTGATGAAAAATATTCGTATAGCACCTCTCTTATCTCCACGGACTCCAAGCACAACTTCCCACTCCTGTCCTTGACTGGCCCTACTCTTACCCTAGTCATTCTTTTATTCCTGACATATCTGTAGAAAGCTTTAGGGTTATCCTTGATCCTACCTTCCAAAGTCTTCTCATGTCCCCTTCTGGCTCTTCTTAGCTCTCTCTTTAGGTCCTTCCTAGCTAACTTGTAACTCTCGAGCGCCCTTACTGAACCTTCATGTCTCATCTTTACATAAGCCTCTTTCCTTCTTCCTCTAGACAAGTGTTTCAACTGCCTTAGTAAACCACGGTTCCCTTGCTCGACCACTTCCTCCCTGCCTGACAGGTACATACTTATCAAGGACACGCAGTAGCTGTTCTTTGAACAAGCTCCACATTTCCATTGTGCACATCCCCTGCAGTTTTCCTCTCCGTCTCGGTGGGGGGGGGGGGAAGGGTCCCCCCTCTCCATCTCTCTGGGTGGGTGGGGTGTTCCCGCCTCTCCATCTCTCTCGGTGGGGGAGTCCCCCCTCTCAATCTCTCTCTTTGGGGGTCTCCCCCCTCTCCATCTCTCTCGGTGGGGGCAAAGTTCCCCCTCTCCATCTCTCTCGGTGGAGGGGGGACCCCCTCTCCATCTCTCTCGGCGGGGGGGGGGTCCACCCTCTCCATCTCTCTCGGTGGAGGGGGAGTTCCCCCCTCTCCATCTCTCTCGGTGGGTGTGGGGGTTCTCGCCTCTCCATCTCTCTCGTTGGGGGGGTCCCCCTCTCCATCTCTCTCGCTGGGGGAGTCCCCCCTCTCCATCTCTCTCGGCGGGGGGGGGGGCACCCTCTCCATCTCTCTCGGTGGAGGGGGAGTTCCCCCCTCTCCATCTCTCTCGGTGGAGGGGGGACCCCCTCTCCATCTCTCTCGGCGGGGGGGGGCACCCTCTCCATCTCTCTCGGTGGAGGGGGAGTTCCCCCCTCTCCATCTCTCTCGGTGGGTGTGGGGGTTCCCGCCTCTCCATCTCTCTCGGTGGGGGGGTCCCCCCTCTCCATCTCTCTCGGTGGTGGGGGGGTCGCCCTCTCCTTCTCTCTCAGCGGGGGGGGGGGGGGGGTCCACCCTCTCCATCTCTCTCGGTGAAGGGGGATTTCCCCCCTCTCCATCTCTCCCGGTGGGGGGGGGGGGTTCCACCCTCTCCATCTCTCTCTCGGTGGGGGGGGTTCCCCTTCTCCATCTCGCTTTGTGGGGGCGGGGTCTCCTTCTCCATATCTCTCGGTGGGGGAGGGGGGGTTCCACCAACTCCATCTCTCTGTGGGGGGAGGGGGGTACCCCTTCTCCATCTCGCTCGGTGGGGGGGGGGTCCTCTTCTCCATCTCTCTCGGTGGGGGAGGGGGTTCCCCTTCTCCATCTCTCTCGGTGGGGGGAGGCTGTTCTCCCCTCTCCATCTCTCTCGGTCTCTTCGTCTCTCCGTCTCTCTCTAGGACTCTGCCAAAACAAAATCCACAACCAGCAGTCGGCCATTAGTATGTCAGTTCACAATGGCCATTGTATGTCAGTTCACGGTGACCATTTTATGTCGGTTCACGGGAGCCATTTTATGTCAGTTCACAATAGCCATTTTATGTCAGTTAACAATGGACCGTTCATGTCAGGTCGCAATGGCCATTTTGTGTCAGTTCACAATGGACAGTTAATGTCAGTTCACGGGGGCCATTTTGTGTCAGGTCGCAATGGCCATTGTATGTCAGTTCAGAATGGCCATTTTATGTCAGTTCACGGTAGCCATTGTATGTCAGTTCACATTGGCCATTTATGTCAGTTCACAATGGCCATTTTATGTCAGTTCACAATGGCCATTTTATGTCAGTTGACATTGGCCATTTTATGTCAGTTCACGGGGGCCATTTTATGTCAGTTCACGGTGGCCATTGTATGTCAGTTCACATTGGCCATTTTATGTCAGTTCACAGTGGCCATTTTATGTCTGTTCACAATGGCCATTTTATGTCAGTTCACAATGGCCATTTTATGTCAGTTCACAATGGCCATTTTATGTCAGTTCACGGTGGCCATTGTATGTCAGTTCACAATGGCCATTTTAT
The DNA here is from genome assembly GCF_047496885.1 of Scyliorhinus torazame. Taxonomy (NCBI): domain Eukaryota; kingdom Metazoa; phylum Chordata; class Chondrichthyes; order Carcharhiniformes; family Scyliorhinidae; genus Scyliorhinus; species Scyliorhinus torazame. The sequence goes on along the minus strand of NW_027308129.1, from coordinate 168,681 downwards.
GTCAATTTGCAATGGACATTTTTTGTCAGTTCACAATGGCCATTTTATGTCAGTTTGCAATGGCCATTTTATCTCAGTTGCGGTGGCCAGTTCATGTCGGTTCACGGGGGCCATTTTATGTCAGTTCACGGTGGCCATTTTATGTCAGTTCATGGGGGCCATTTTATGTCAGTTCATGGTGGCCATTGTATGTCAGTTCACAATGGCCATTGTATGTCAGTTCACAATGGCCATTTTATGTCAGTTTGCAATGGCCATTTTTTCTCAGTTGACGGTGGCCATTTTGTGTCAGTTCACGGTGGCCATTCTATGTCAGTTTACAATGGCCATTGCATGTCAGTTCACAATGACCATTTTGTGTCAGTTTGCAATGGCCATTTTATCTCAGTTGCGGTGGCCAGTTCTTGTCGGTTCACGGGGACCATTTTATGTCAGTTCACGGTGGCCATTTTATATCAGTTCACGGGGGCCAGTTATGTCAGTTCACGGTGGCTATTGTATGTCAGTTCACAATGGCCATTTTATGTCAGTTCACGGTGGCCATTTTATCTCAGTTCACAGTGGCCATTTTATGTCAGTTCACGGGGGCCATTTTATTCAGTCGATGGGTGCCATTTTATGTCAGGACACGGTGGCCATTTTATGTCAGTTCACGGTGGTCATTTTATGTCGGTTGACGGGGGCCTTTTTATGTCTGCTTGCAATGGCCATTTTATGTCAGTTCACGGCGGCCATTGTATGTCAGTTCACGGCAGCCATTTTATGTCAGTTCACGGTGTCCACTGTATGTCAGTTCACAATGGCCATTTTATGTCAGTTCACAATGACCATTTTATGTCAGTTCACGGTGGCCATTGTATGTCAGTTCACAATGGCCATTGTATGTCAGTTCACAGTGGACATTTTATGTCAGTTCAAGGTGGCCATTGTATGTCAGTTCACAATGGCCATTTTATGACTGTTCACATTGGCCATTTTATGTCAGTTCAAGGGGGCCATCGTATGTCAGTTCACAATGGACAGTTTATGTCAGTTCACGGGGGCCATTTTATGTCAGTTCACGGGTGCCTTTTTATGTCAGGTCGCAATGGCCATTTTATGTCAGTTCACAGCGGCCATTGTATATCAGTTCACAGTGGCCATTTTATTTCAGTTCACAGTGGCCATTTTATGTCAGTTCACAATGGCCATTTCATGTCAGTTCATGGGGGCCATTGTATGTCAGTTCAGAATGGACAGTTTATATCAGTTCACGGGGGCCTTTTTATGTCAGGTCGTAATGGCCATTTTATGTCAGTTCACAATGGCCATTTTATGTCTGCTCACATTGGCCATTTTATGTCAGTTCAAGGGGGCCATTGTATGTCAGTTCACAATGGACAGTTTATGTCAGTTCAAGGGGGCTGTTTTATGTCAGGTCGCAATGGCCATTTTATGTCAGTTCACGGGGGCCATTGTATGTCAGTTCACAATGGCCGTTTTATGTCAGTACACGGTGGCCATTTTATGTCTGTTCACAATGGTCATTTTATGTCAGTTCACGGTGGCCATTGTATGTCAGTTCACAGTGGACATTTTATGTCAGTTCACGGTGGCCATTGTATGTCAGTTCACGGTGGTCATTTTATGTCTGTTCACAATGGCCATTTTATGTCAGTTCATGGTGGCCATTGTATGTCAGTTCACAATGGCCATTGTATGTCAGTTCAAAGTGGACATTTTATGTCAGTTCATGGTGGCCATTGTATGTCAGTTCACAATGGTCATTGTATGTCAGTTCGCAATGGCCATTTTATGTCAGTTCACAATGGCCATTTTATGTCAGTTCATGGTGGCCATTGTATGCCAGTTCACAATGGCCACTGTATGTCAGTTCACAATGGCCATTGTATGTCAGTTCACAATGGCCATGTTATGTCAGTTTGCAATGGCCATTTTATCTCAGTTGCGGTGGCCAGTTCATGTTGGTTCACGGTGGCCATTTTATGTCAGTTCACGGGGGCCATTTTATGTCAGTTCATGGTGGTCAATTTATGTCGGTTGAAGGGGGCCGTTTTATGTCAGCTCTCAATGGCCATTTTATGTCAGTTCACGGTTGCCATTGTATGTCCGTTCACGGGGGCCGTTTTATGTCAGCTCGCAATGGCCATTTTATGTCAGTTCACGGTGGCCATTTTATGTCAGTTCACGGTGGCCATTGTATGTCAGTTCACGGTGGCCATTTTATGTCAGGTCACGGTGGCTATTTTATGTTAGCTCACGGCAGCCATTTTATGTCCATTCGCGGTGACCATTTAATGTCAGTTCATGGCAGCCATTTTATGTCAGTTCACGGTGGTCATTTTATATTGGTTGAAGGGGAGCATTTTATGTCAGCTCGCAATGACCATTTTATGTCAGTTCACGGTGGCCATGTTATGTCAGTTCACGTTGGCCATTTTATGTCAGTTCACGGCAGCCATTTTATGTCAGTTCACGGTGGCCATTTTATGTCAGTTCACAATGGACAGTTTATGTCAGTTCAGAGCCATCCCACAGCCAGCACTGCCTGTGCTCCACCGACACAGCCATCACTGTCAGTGCTCCCCCCACACAGCCAGCACTGTCAGTGCTCCCCCCACACAGCCAGCACTGTCAGTGCTCCACCCACACAGCCATCACTGCCAGTGCCTCGTCACAACAGCCAGCAATGTCAGTGCTCCCACCACACAGCCAGCACTGTCAGTGCTCCCCCACACAGCCAGCACTGTCAGTGCTCCCAACACACAGCCAGCACTGTCAGTTCTCCCCCACACAGCCAGCACTGTCAGTGCTCCCCCACACGGCCAGCACTGTCAGTGCTGCCCCCACTCGGCGAGCACTGTCAGTGCTCCCACCACACAGCCAGCACTGACAGGGCTCCCCCACACAGCCAGCACTGTCAGTGCTCCCCCACACATAGCCAGCACTGTCAGTGCTCCACCACACAGCCAACACTGCCAGTGCTCCCCACACAGCCAGCACTGTCAGTGCTCCCCCCACACAGCCAGCACTGTCAGTGCTCCCACCACACAGCCAGCACTGTCAGTGCTCCCTCCACACAGCCAGCACTGTCAGTGCTCCCCCACACATCCAGCACTGTCAGTATTCCCCCCACACAGCCAGCACTGTCAGTGCTCCCCCCACAGCCAACACTGTCAGTGCTCCCCCACACAGCCAGCACTGTCAGAGCTCCCCCACACAGCCAGCACTGTCAGTGCTCCCCCACACAGCCAGCACTGTCAGTGCTCCCCCACACAGCCAGCACTGCCAGTGCTCCCCACACAGCCAGAACTGTCAGTGATCCCCCCACACAACCAGCACTGTCAGTGCTCCCCCACCCAGCCAGCACTGTCAGTGCTCCCCCCACACAGTCAGCACTGCCAGTGCTCCCCCTACACAGCCAGCACTGTCAGTGCTCCCCTCACACAGCCAGCACTGTCAGTGCTCCCACCACACAGCCAGCACTGTCAGTGTTCCCCACGCCCCAGACCCAGCCCCTGATTGGCTGAGAGGCTGTCAGTCAGCGCCAGGAGATACTGATAGGCTGAGAGACTGTCAGTCAGCGGCTGGAGCTCCTGATTGGCTGAGAGACTGTCAGTCAGCGGTTGGAACTCCTGATTGGCTGAGGGGCTTTCAGTCAGTTTTATTTTCTCATTAATTTAATAATTGATGCAACCGGATATTTCACCTCGATCTTGATCTGCTCCCTGAACCTGGACTGAGTCACCACATAAATAAATGTGCTCCCACCGCACAGCCAGCACTGTCAGTGCTCCCCACACAGCCAGCACTGTCGGTGCTCCCCCCACACAGCCAGCACTGCCAGTGCTCCCACCACACAGCCAGCACTGCCCGTGCTCCCACCACACAGCCAGCACTGTCAGTGCTCCCACCACACAGCCAGCACTGTCAGCGCTCCCCCACACAGCCAGCCCTTCCAGTGATCCCCCCACACAGCCAGCACTGTCAGTGCTCCCCCACACAGCCAGCACTGTCAGTGCTCACCCCACACAGCCAGCACTGTCAGTGCTCCCAACACACAGCCAGCACTGTCAGTGCTCCCCCACACAGCCAGCACTGCCAGTGCTCCCACCACACAGCCGGCACTGCCAGTGCTCCCATCACACAGCAAGCACTGCCAGTGCTCCACCAACACAGCCAGCACTGTCAGTGCTCCGAACACACAGCCAGCACTGTCAGTGCTCCCACCACACAGCCAGCACTGTCAGTGCTCCCACCACACAGCCAGCACTGTCAGTGCTCCCACCCCACAGCCAGCACTGTCAGTGCTCACCCCACACAGCCAGCACTGTGAGTGCTCCCCACACAGCCAGCACTGTCAGTGCTTCCCGCACACAGCCAGCACTGTCAGTGCTCCCCCCACAGCCAGCACTGTCAGTGCTCCCCCACACAGCCAGCACTGTCAGTGCTCCCACCACACAGCCAGCACTGTCAGTGCTCACCCCACACAGCCAGCACTGTCAGTGCTCCCCCATACAGCCAGCAATGTCAGTACCCCCCCACACAGCCAGCACTGTCAGTGCTCCCCCCACACAGCCAGCACTGTCAGTGCTCCCACGACACAACCAGCACTGTCAGTGCTCCCCCGCACAGCCAGCACTGTCAGTGCTCCCCCACACAGCCAGCACTGTCACTGATCCCCCCACACAGCCAGCACTGTCAGTGCTCCCCCACACAGCCTGCACTGTCAGTTCTCCCACCACACAGCCAGCACTGTCAGTGCTCCCCCACAAAGCCAGCAGTGTCAGTGCTCCCCGCACACAGCCAGCACTGTCAGTGCTCCCCCACAGCCAGCACTGTCAGTTCTCCCACCACACAGCCAGCACTGTCAGTGCTCCCCCCCCACACCCAGCACTGTCAGTGCTCCCCCCACACAGCCAGCACTGTCAGTGCTCCCCCACACAGCCAGCACTGTCAGAGCTCCCCCACACAGCCAGCACTGTCAGTGCTCCCACCACACAGCCAGCACTGTCTGTGCTCCCCCACACAGCCAGCACTGTCAGTGCTCCCACCACACAGCCAGCACTTTCAGTGCTCCCACCACACAGCCAGCACTGTCAGTGCTCCCCCACACAGCCAGCACTGTCAGTGCTCCCCCACACAGCCAGCACTGCCAGTGCTCCCCCACACAGCCAGAACTGTCAGTGATCCCCCACACAACCAGCACTGTCAGTGCTCCCCCCACCCAGCCAGCACTGTCAGTGCTCCCCCCACACTGCCAGCACTGCCAGTGCTCCCCTACACAGCCAGCACTGTCAGTGCTCCCCTCACACAGCCAGCACTGTCAGTGCTCCCCCACAGAGCAAGCACTGTCAGTCCTCCACCCATACAGCTAGCCCTGTCAGTGCTCCCACCACACAACCAGCACTGTCAGAGCTCCACCACACAGCCAGCACTGTCAGTGCTCCCACCACACAGCCAGCACTGTCAGTGCTTCCCCCACACAGCCAGCACTGCCAGTGATCCCCCACACAGCCAGCACTGTCAGTGCTCCCCCACAGAGCCAGCACTGTCAGAGTTCGCCCCACACAGCCAGCACTGTCAGTCCTCCCCACACACAGCCAGCACTGTTAGTGCTCCCACCATACAGCCAGCACTGTCAGTGCTCCCCACACAGCCAGCGCTGTCAGTGCTCCCCCACACAGCCAGCACTGCCAGTGCTCCCACCACACAGCCAGCACTGCCCGTGCTCCCACCACACAGCCAGCACTGTCAGTGCTCCCACCACACAGCCAGCACTGTCAGTGCTCACCCCACACAGCCAGCACTGCCAGTGCTCCCCCCACACAGCCAGCACTGTCAGTGCTCCACCACACAGCCAACACTGCCAGTGCTCCCCACACAGCCAGCACTGTCAGTGCTCCCCCCACACAGCCAGCACTGTCAGTGCTCCCACCACACAGCCAGCACTGTCAGTGCTCCCTCCACACAGCCAGCACTGTCAGTGCTCCCCCACACATCCAGCACTGTCAGTATTCCCCCCACACAGCCAGCACTGTCAGTGCTCCCCCCACAGCCAACACTGTCAGTGCTCCCCCACACAGCCAGCACTGTCAGAGCTCCCCCACACAACCAGCACTGTCAGTGCTCCCACCACACAGCCAGCACTGTCAGTGCTCCCACCACACAGCCAGCACTGTCAGTGCTCCCCCACACAGCCAGCACTGTCAGTGCTCCCCCACACAGCCAGCACTGCCAGTGCTCCCCCACACAGCCAGAACTGTCAGTGATCCCCCCACACAACCAGCACTGTCAGTGCTCCCCCACCCAGCCAGCACTGTCAGTGCTCCCCCCACACAGTCAGCACTGCCAGTGCTCCCCCTACACAGCCAGCACTGTCAGTGCTCCCCTCACACAGCCAGCACTGTCAGTGCTCCCACCACACAGCCAGCACTGTCAGTGTTCCCCACGCCCCAGACCCAGCCCCTGATTGGCTGAGAGGCTGTCAGTCAGCGCCAGGAGATACTGATAGGCTGAGAGACTGTCAGTCAGCGGCTGGAGCTCCTGATTGGCTGAGAGACTGTCAGTCAGCGGTTGGAACTCCTGATTGGCTGAGCGGCTTTCAGTCAGTTTTATTTTCTCATTAATTTAATAATTGATGCAACCGGATATTTCACCTCGATCTTGATCTGCTCCCTGAACCTGGACTGAGTCACCACATAAATCAATGTGCTCCCACCGCACAGCCAGCACTGTCAGTGCTCCCCACACAGCCAGCACTGTCGGTGCTCCCCCCACACAGCCAGCACTGCCAGTGCTCCCACCACACAGCCAGCACTGCCCGTGCTCCCACCACACAGCCAGCACTGTCAGTGCTCACCCCACACAGCCAGCACTGTCAGTGCTCCCAACACACAGCCAGCACTGTCAGTGCTCCCCCCACACAGCCAGCACTGCCAGTGCTCCCACCACACAGCCGGCACTGCCAGTGCTCCCATCACACAGCAAGCACTGCCAGTGCTCCACCAACACAGCCAGCACTGTCAGTGCTCCGAACACACAGCCTGCACTGTCAGTGCTCCCACCACACAGCCAGCACTGTCAGTGCTCCCACCACACAGCCAGCACTGTCAGTGCTCCCACCCCACAGCCAGCACTGTCAGTGCTCACCCCACACAGCCAGCACTGTGAGTGCTCCCCACACAGCCAGCACTGTCAGTGCTTCCCGCACACAGCCAGCACTGTCAGTGCTCCCCCCACAGCCAGCACTGTCAGTGCTCCCCCACACAGCCAGCACTGTCAGTGCTCCCACCACACAGCCAGCACTGTCAGTGCTCACCCCACACAGCCAGCACTGTCAGTGCTCCCCCATACAGCCAGCAATGTCAGTACCCCCCCCACACAGCCAGCACTGTCAGTGCTCCCCCCACACAGCCAGCACTGTCAGTGCTCCCACGACACAACCAGCACTGTCAGTGCTCCCCCGCACAGCCAGCACTGTCAGTGCTCCCCCACACAGCCAGCACTGTCAGTGCTCCCACCACACAGCCAGCACTGTCAGTGCTCCCCCACAAAGCCTGCACTGTCAGTTCTCCCACCACACAGCCAGCACTGTCAGTGCCCCCCCACACAGCCAGCACTGTCAGTGCTCCCCCACACAGCCAGCACTGTCAGAGCTCCCCCACACAGCCAGCACTGTCAGTGCTCCCACCACACAGCCAGCACTTTCAGTGCTCCCACCACACAGCCAGCACTGTCAGTGCTCCCCCACACAGCCAGCACTGTCAGTGCTCCCCCACACAGACAGCACTGCCAGTGCTCCCCCACACAGCCAGAACTGTCAGTGATCCCCCACACAACCAGCACTGTCAGTGCTCCCCCCACCCAGCCAGCACTGTCAGTGCTCCCCCCACACAGCCAGCACTGCCAGTGCTCCCCTACACAGCCAGCACTGTCAGTGCTCCCCTCACACAGCCAGCACTGTCAGTGCTCCCCCACAGAGCAAGCACTGTCAGTCCTCCACCCATACAGCTAGCCCTGTCAGTGCTCCCACCACACAACCAGCACTGTCAGAGCTCCACCACACAACCAGCACTGTCAGTGCTCCCACCACAAATCCAGCACTGTCAGTGCCCCCCCCCCCCACACACAGCCAGCACTGTCAGTGCTCCCCTCACACAGCCAGCACTGCCCGTGCTCCCCTACACAGCCAGCACTGTCAGTGCTTCCCCCACACAGCCAGCACTGCCAGTGATCCCCCACACAGCCAGCACTGTCAGTGCTCCCCCACAGAGCCAGCACTGTCAGAGTTCGCCCCACACAGCCAGCACTGTCAGTCCTCCCCACACACAGCCAGCACTGTTAGTGCTCCCACCACACAGCCAGCACTGTCAGTGCTCCCCACACAGCCAGCGCTGTCAGTGCTCCCCCACACAGCCAGCACTGCCAGTGCTCCCACCACACAGCCAGCACTGCCCGTGCTCCCACCACACAGCCAGCACTGTCAGTGCTCCCACCACACAGCCAGCACTGTCAGTGCTCACCCCACACAGCCAGCACTGTCAGTGCTCCCCCCACACAGCCAGCACTGTCAGTGCTCCCCCACACAGCCAGCACTGTCAGTGCTTCCCGCACACAGCCAGCACTGTCAGTGCTCCCCCACAGCCAGCACTGTCAGTGCTCCCCACACAGCCAGCACTGTCAGTGCTCCCACCACACAGCCAGCACTGTCATTGCTCACCCCACACAGCCAGCACTGTCAGTGCTCCCCCCACACAGCCAGCACTGCCGGTGCTCCCCCACACAGCCAGCACTGTCAGTGCTCCCACCCCACAACCAGCACTGTCAGTGCTCCCCCACACAGCCTGCACTGTCAGTTCTCCCACCACACAGCCAGCACTGTCAGTGCTCCCCCCACACAGCCAGCACAGTCAGTGCTCCCCCACACAGCCAGCACTGTCAGTGCTCCCCCACAGAGCCAGCACTGTCAGTGCTCCCCACACAGTCAGCACTGTCAGTGCTCCCCCACACAGCCAGCACTGTCAGTTCTCCCCCACAGAGCCAGCACTGTCAGTGTTCCCACCACGCAGCCAGTACTGTCAGTGCTCCCAACACAGCCACCACTGTCAGTGCTCCCACCACACAGCCAGCACTGTCAGTGCTCCCCGACACAGCCAGCACTGTCAGTGCTCCCCGCACACAGCCAGCACTGTCAGTGCTCCCACCACACAGCCAGCACTGTCAGTGCTCCCCCCACACAGCCAGCACTGTCAGTGCTCCGCCCGCACAGCCAGCACTGTCAGTGCTCACCCCACACAGCCAGCACTGTCAGTGCTCCCACCACACAGCCAGCACTGTCAGTGCTCACCCCACACAGCCAGCACTGTCAGTGCTCCCCCCACACAGCCAGCACTGTCAGTGCTCCCCCACACAGCCAGCACTGTCAGTGCTCCCCGCACACAGCCAGCACTGTCAGTGCTCCCCCACAGCCAGCACTGTCAGTGCTCCCCCCACACAGCCAGCACTGTCAGTGCTCCCACCACACAGCCAGCACTGTCAGTGCTCACCCCACACAGCCAACACTGTCAGTGCTCCCCCCACACAGCCAGCACTGTCAGTGCTCCCCCACACAGCCAGCACTGTCAGTGCTCCCACCACACAACCAGCTCTGTCAGTGCTCCCCCACACAGCCTGCACTGCCAGTTCTCCCACCACACAGCCAGCACTGTCAGTGCTCCCCCCACACAGCCAGCACAGTCAGTGCTCCCCCACACAGCCAGCACTGTCAGTGCTCCCCCACAGAGCCAGCACTGTCAGTGCTCTTCCACACAGCCAGCACTGTCAGTACTCCCCCACAGAGCCAGCACTGTCAGTGTTCCCACCACGCAGCCAGCACTGTCAGTGCTCCCCACACAGCCACCACTGTCAGTGCTCCCACCACACAGCCAGCACTGTCAGTGCTCCCACCACACTGCCAGCACTGTCAGCGCTCCCCCACACAGCCAGCACTGTCAGTGCTCCCACCACACAGCCAGCACTAACAGTGCTCCCACCACACAGCCAGCACTGTCAGCGCTCCCCCACACAGCCAGCACTGTCAGTGCTCCCCCACACAGCCAGCACTGTCAGTGCTCCCACCACACAGCCAGCACTGTCAGTGTTCCCCACGCCCCAGACCCAGCTCCTGATTGGCTGAGAGGCTGTCAGTCAGCGCCAGGAGATACTGATAGGCTGAGAGACTGTCAGTCAGCGGCTGGAGCTCCTGATTGGCTGAGAGACAGTCAGTCAGCGGTTGGAACTCCTGATTGGCTGAGGGGCTTTCAGTCAGTTTTATTTTCTCATTAATTTAATAATTGATGCAACCGGATATTTCACCGCGATCTTGATCTGCTCCCTGAACCTGGACTGAATCACCACATAAATAAATGTGCTCCCACCGCACAGCCAGCACTGTCAGTGCTCCCCACACAGCCAGCACTGTCAGTGCTCCCCCCACACAGCCAGCACTGCCAGTGCTCCCACCACACAGCCAGCACTGTCAGTGCTCCCCCACACAGCCAGCCCTTTTAGTGATCCCCCCACACTGCCAGTGCTCCCATCACACAGGAAGCACTGCCAGTGCTCCACCCACACAGCCAACACTGTCAGTGCTCCGAACACACAGCCAGCACTGTCAGTGCTCCCACGACACAGCCAGCACTGTCAGTGCTCCCCACACAGCCAGCACTGTCAGTGCTCCCCGCACACAGTCAGCACTGTCAGTGCTCCCCCCACAGCCAGCACTGTCAGTGCTCCCCCCACACAGCCAGCACTGTCAGTGCTCCCACCACACAGCCAGCACTCTCAGCGCTCACCCCACACAGCCAGCACTGTCAGTGCTCCCCCATACAGCCAGCAATGTCAGTGCTCCCCCCACACAGCCAGCACTGTCAGTGCTCCCCCACACTGCCAGCACTGTCAGTGCTCCCACGACACAACCAGCACTGTCAGTGCTCCCCCGCACAGCCAGCACTGTCAGTGCTCCCCCACACAGCCAGCACTGTCAGTGATCCCCCCACACAGCCAGCACTGTCAGTGCTCCACCACACAGCCTGCACTGTCAGTGCTCCCACCACACAGCCAGCACTGCCAGTGCTCCCATCACACAGGAAGCACTGCCAGTGCTCCACCCACACAGCCAGCACTGTCAGTGCTCCCACGACACAGCCAGCACTGTCAGTGCTCACCCCACACAGCCAGCACTGTGAGTGCTCCCCACACAGCCAGCACTGTCAGTGCTCCCCGCACACAGTCAGCACTGTCAGAGCTCCCCCCACAGCCAGCACTGTCAGTGCTCCCCCCACACAGCCAGCACTGTCAGTGCTCCCACCACACAGCCAGCACTGTCAGCGCTCACCCCACACAGCCAGCACTGTCAGTGCTCCCCATACAGCCAGCAATGTCAGTGCTCGCCCCACACAGCCAGCACTGTCAGTGCTCCCCCCACACTGCCAGCACTGTCAGTGCTCCCACGACACAACCAGCGCTGTCAGTGCTCCCCCGCGCAGCCAGCACTGTCAGTGCTCCCCCACACAGCCAGCACTGTCAGTGATCCCCCCACACAGCCAGCACTGTCAGTGCTCCCCACACAGCCTGCACTGTCAGTTCTCCCACCACACAGCCAGCACTGTCAGTGCTCCCACCACACAGCCAGCACTGTCAGTGCTCCCACCACACAGCCAGCACTGTCAGTGCTCCCCCTACTCACCCAGCACTGTCAGTGCTCCCCCCCACACAGCCAGCACTGTCAGCGCTCCCCACACAGCCAGCACTGTCAGTGCTCCCCCCACACAGCCAGCACTGCCAGTGCTCCCACCACACAGCCAGCACTGTCAGTGCTCCCACCACACAGCCAGCACTGTCAGCGCTCCCACCACACAGCCAGCACTGCCAGTGCTCCCACCCCACAGCCAGCACTGTCAGTGCTCCCCGCACACAGCCAGCACTGTCAGTGCCCCCCCCCCAGCCAGCACTGTCAGTTCTCCCCCCACACAGCCAGCACTGTCAGTGCTCCCACCACACAGCCAGCACTGTCAGTGCTCACCCCACACAGCCAGCACTGTCAGTGCTCCCCCACACAGCCAGCACTGTCAGTGCTCGCCCCACTCACCCAGCACTGTCAGTGCTCCCCCACACAGCCAGCACTGTCAGTTGTCCCACCACACAGCCAGCACTGTCAGTGCTCCCACCACACAGCCAGCACTGTCAGCGCTCCCCCACACAGCCAGCACTGTCAGTGCTCCCCCACACAGCCAGCACTGCCAGTGCTCCCACCACACAGCCAGCACTGTCAGTGCTCCCACCACACAGCCAGCACTGTCAGCGCTCCCACCACACAGCCAGCACTGCCAGTGCTCCCACGCCACAGCCAGCACTGTCAGTGCTCCCCGCACACAGCCAGCACTGTCAGTGCCCCCCCCAGCCAGCACTGTCAGTTCTCCCCCCACACAGCCAGCACTGTCAGTGCTCCCACCACACAGCCAGCACTGTCAGTGCTCACCCCACACAGCCAGCACTGTCAGTGCTCCCCATACAGCCAGCACTGTCAGTGCTCCCCCCACACAGCCACCACTGTCAGTGCTCCCACCACACAACCAGCACTGTCAGTGCTCCCCCACACAGCCAGCACTGTCAGCGCTCCCCCACACAGCCAGCACTGTCAGTGCTCCCACCACACAGCCAGCACTAACAGTGCTCCCACCACACAGCCAGCACTGTCAGCGCTCCCCCACACAGCCAGCACTGTCAGTGCTCCCCCACACAGCCAGCACTGTCAGTGCTCCCACCACACAGCCAGCACTGTCAGTGTTCCCCACGCCCCAGACCCAGCTCCTGATTGGCTGAGAGGCTGTCAGTCAGCGCCAGGAGATACTGATAGGCTGAGAGACTGTCAGTCAGCGGCTGGAGCTCCTGATTGGCTGAGAGACAGTCAGTCAGCGGTTGGAACTCCTGATTGGCTGAGGGGCTTTCAGTCAGTTTTATTTTCTCATTAATTTAATAATTGATGCAACCGGATATTTCACCGCGATCTTGATCTGCTCCCTGAACCTGGACTGAATCACCACATAAATAAATGTGCTCCCACCGCACAGCCAGCACTGTCAGTGCTCCCCACACAGCCAGCACTGTCAGTGCTCGCCCCACACAGCCAGCACTGCCAGTGCTCCCACCACACAGCCAGCACTGCCCGTGCTCCCACCACACAGCCAGCACTGTCAGTGCTCCCACCACAAAGCCAGCACTGTCAGTGCTCCCCCACACAGCCAGCCCTTTTAGTGATCCCCCCACACATCCAGCACTGTCAGTGCTCCCCCCACACAGCCAGCACTGTCAGTGCTCCCCCACACAGCCAGCACTGCCAGTGCTCCCACCACACAGCCAGCACTGCCAGTGCTCCCATCACACAGGAAGCACTGCCAGTGCTCCACCCACACAGCCAACACTGTCAGTGCTCCGAACACACAGCCAGCACTGTCAGTGCTCCCACGACACAGCCAGCACTGTCAGTGCTCCCCACACAGCCAGCACTGTCAGTGCTCCCCGCACACAGTCAGCACTGTCAGTGCTCCCCCCACAGCCAGCACTGTCAGTGCTCCCCCACACAGCCAGCACTGTCAGTGCTCCCACCACACAGCCAGCACTCTCAGCGCTCACCCCACACAGCCAGCACTGTCAGTGCTCCCCCATACAGCCAGCAATGTCAGTGCTCCCCCCACACAGCCAGCACTGTCAGTGCTCCCCCACACTGCCAGCACTGTCAGTGCTCCCACGACACAACCAGCACTGTCAGTGCTCCCCCGCACAGCCAGCACTGTCAGTGCTCCCCCACACAGCCAGCACTGTCAGTGATCCCCCCACACAGCCAGCACTGTCAGTGCTCCACCACACAGCCTGCACTGTCAGTGCTCCCACCACACAGCCAGCACTGCCAGTGCTCCCATCACACAGGAAGCACTGCCAGTGCTCCACCCACACAGCCAGCACTGTCAGTGCTCCCACGACACAGCCAGCACTGTCAGTGCTCACCCCACACAGCCAGCACTGTGAGTGCTCCCCACACAGCCAGCACTGTCAGTGCTCCCCGCACACAGTCAGCACTGTCAGAGCTCCCCCCACAGCCAGCACTGTCAGTGCTCCCCCCACACAGCCAGCACTGTCAGTGCTCCCACCACACAGCCAGCACTGTCAGCGCTCACCCCACACAGCCAGCACTGTCAGTGCTCCCCCATACAGCCAGCAATGTCAGTGCTCGCCCCACACAGCCAGCACTGTCAGTGCTCCCCCCACACTGCCAGCACTGTCAGTGCTCCCACGACACAACCAGCGCTGTCAGTGCTCCCCCGCACAGCCAGCACTGTCAGTGCTCCCCCACACAGCCAGCACTGTCAGTGATCCCCCCACACAGCCAGCACTGTCAGTGCTCCCCCACACAGCCAGCACTGTCAGTGATCCCCCCACACAGCCAGCACTGTCAGTGCTCCACCACACAGCCTGCACTGTCAGTGCTCCCACCACACAGCCAGCACTGCCAGTGCTCCCATCACACAGGAAGCACTGCCAGTGCTCCACCCACACAGCCAGCACTGTCAGTGCTCCCACGACACAGCCAGCACTGTCAGTGCTCCCCCCACACAGCCAGCACTGCCAGTGCTCCCACCACACAGCCAGCACTGTCAGTGCTCCCACCACACAGCCAGCACTGTCAGCGCTCCCACCACACAGCCAGCACTGCCAGTGCTCCCACCCCACAGCCAGCACTGTCAGTGCTCCCCGCACACAGCCAGCACTGTCAGTGCCCCCCGCCCCCCCAGCCAGCACTGTCAGTTCTCCCCCCACACAGCCAGCACTGTCAGTGCTCACCCCACACAGCCAGCACTGTCAGTGCTCCCCCACACAGCCAGCACTGTCAGTGCTCGCCCCACTCACCCAGCACTCTCAGTGCTCCCCCACACAGCCAGCACTGTCAGTTGTCCCACCACACAGCCAGCACTGTCAGTGCTCCCAATACACAGCCAGCACTGTCAGCGCTCCCCCACACAGCCAGCACTGTCAGTGCTCCCCCACACAGCCAGCACTGCCAGTGCTCCCACCACACAGCCAGCACTGTCAGTGCTCCCACCACACAGCCAGCACTGTCAGCGCTCCCACCACACAGCCAGCACTGCCAGTGCTCCCACGCCACAGCCAGCACTGTCAGTGCTCCCCGCACACAGCCAGCACTGTCAGTGCCCCCCCCAGCCAGCACTGTCAGTTCTCCCCCCACACAGCCAGCACTGTCAGTGCTCCCACCACACAGCCAGCACTGTCAGTGCTCACCCCACACAGCCAGCACTGTCAGTGCTCCCCATACAGCCAGCACTGTCAGTGCTCCCCCCACACAGCCACCACTGTCAGTGCTCCCCCCACACAGCCAGCACTGTCAGTGCTCCCACCACACAACCAGCACTGTCAGTGCTCCCCCACACAGCCAGCACTGTCAGTGCTCCCCCACTCAGCCTGCACTGTCAGTTCTCCCACCACACAGCCAGCACTGTCAGTGCTCCCCCAAAACACCCAGCACTGTCAGTGCTCCCCCCACACAGCCAGCACTTTCAGTGCTCCCACCACACAGCCAGCACTGTCAGTGCTCCCACCACACAGCCAGCACTGTCAGCGCTCCCACCACACAGCCAGCACTGTCAGTGCTCCCACCACACAGCCAGCACTGCCAGTGCTCCCACCACACAGCCAGCACTGTCAGTGCTCCCACCACACAACCAGCACTGTCAGTGCCCCCCCACACAGCCAGCACTGTCAGTGCTCCCCCACACAGCCAGCACTGTCAGTGCTCCCACCACACAGACAGCACTGTCAGTGATCCACCCACACAGCCAGCACTGTCAGTGCTCCCCCCACACAACCAGCACTGTCAGTGCTCCCACCACACAGCCAGCACTGTCAGTGCTCCCCCACACAGCCAGCACTGTCAGTGCTCCCACCACACAGCCAGCACTGTCAGTGCTCCCACCACACAGCCAGCACTGTCAGTGCTCCCCAAACAGCCAGCACTGTCAGTGCTCCCCCACACAGTCAGCACTGTCAGTGCTCCCACCGCACAGCCAGCACTGTCAGTGCTCCCCCACACAGCCAGCTCTGTCAGTGCGCCCCACACAGCCAGCACTGTCATTGCTCCCCCACACAGCCAACACTGTCAGTGCTCCCCCACACAGCCACCACTGTCAGTGCTCCCCCCACACAGCCAGCACTGTCAGTGCTCCCACCACACAACCAGCACTGTCAGTGCTCCCCCGCACAGCCAGCACTGTCAGTGCTCCCCCACACAGCCAGCACTGTCAGTGATCCCCCCACACAGCTAGCACTGTCAGTGCTCCCCCACACAGCCTGCACTGTCAGTTCTCCCACCACACAGCCAGCACTGTCAGTGCTCCCCCCACACACCCAGCACTGTCAGTGCTCCCCCACACAGCCAGCACTGTCAGTGCTCCCACCACACAGCCAGCACTGTCAGCGCTCCCACCACACAGCCAGCACTGTCAGTGCTCCCACCACACAGCCAGCACTGCCAGTGCTCCCACCACACAGCCAGCACTGTCAGTGCTCCCACCACACAGCCAGCACTGTCAGCGCTCCCACCACACAGCCAGCACTGTCAGTGCTCCCACCACACAGCCAGCACTGCCAGTGCTCCCACCACACAGCCAGCACTGTCAGTGCTCCCACCACACAACCAGCACTGTCAGTGCCCCCCCACACAGCCAGCACTGTCAGTGCTCCCCACACAGCCAGCACTGTCAGTGCTCCCACCACACAGACAGCACTGTCAGTGCTCCCCCCACACAGCCAGCACTGTCAGTGCTCCCCCCACACAACCAGCACTGTCAGTGCTCCCACCACACAGCCAGCACTGTCAGTGCTCCCCCACACAGCCAGCACTGTCAGTGCTCCCACCACACAGCCAGCACTGTCAGTGCTCCCACAACACAGCCAGCACTGTCAGTGCTCCCCCAAACAGCCAGCACTGTCAGTGCTCCCCCACACAGTCAGCACTGTCAGTGCTCCCACCGCACAGCCAGCACTGTCAGTGTTCCCCCACACAGCCAGCACTGTCAGTGCGCCCCACACAGCCAGCACTGTCAGTGCTCCCCCACACAGCCAACACTGTCAGTGCGCCCCACACAGCCAGCACTGTCAGCGCTCCCACCACACAGCCAGCACTGTCAGTGCTCCCACCACACAGCCAGCACTGCCAGTGCTCCCACCACACAGCCAGCACTGTCAGTGCTCCCACCACACAGCCAGCACTGTCAGCGCTCCCACCACACAGCCAGCACTGTCAGTGCTCCCACCACACAGCCAGCACTGCCAGTGCTCCCACCACACAGCCAGCACTGTCAGTGCTCCCACCACACAACCAGCACTGTCAGTGCCCCCCCCACACAGCCAGCACTGTCAGTGCTCCCCGACACAGCCAGCACTGTCAGTGCTCCCACCACACAGACAGCACTGTCAGTGCTCCCCCCACACAGCCAGCACTGTCAGTGCTCCCCCCACACAACCAGCACTGTCAGTGCTCCCACCACACAGCCAGCACTGTCAGTGCTCCCCCACACAGCCAGCACTGTCAGTGCTCCCACCACACAGCCAGCACTGTCAGTGCTCCCACAACACAGCCAGCACTGTCAGTGCTCCCCGAAACAGCCAGCACTGTCAGTGCTCCCCCACACAGTCAGCACTGTCAGTGCTCCCACCGCACAGCCAGCACTGTCAGTGCTCCCCCACACAGCCAGCACTGTCAGTGCGCCCCACACAGCCAGCACTGTCAGTGCTCCCCCACACAGCCAACACTGTCAGTGCGCCCCACACAGCCAGCACTGTCAGTTCTCCCCACGCCCCAGACCCAGCTCCTGATTGGCTGAGAGGCTGTCAGTCAGCGCCAGGAGATACTGATTGGCTGAGAGACTGTCAGTCAGCGGCTAGAGCTCCTGATTGGCTGAGATGGTTTCAGTCAGCGGCTGGAGCTCCTGATTGGCTATGTGGCTGTTCGTAGCGGCTGGAGCTCCTGATTGGCAGAGAGGCTGTCAGTCAGCGGCTGGAGCTCCTGATTGGCTGAGAGACTGTCAGTCAGCGCCTGGAGCTCCTGATTGGCTGAGAGGCTGTCAGTCAGCGGCTGGAGCTCCTGATTGGCTGAGAGGCTGTCAGTCAGCGGCTGGAGCTCCTGATTGGCTGAGAGGCTGTCAGTCAGCGGCTGGAGCTCCTGATTGGCTGAGAGACTGTCAGTCAGCGGCTAGAGCTCCTGATTGGCTGAGAGGCTGTCAGTCAGCGGCTGGAGCTCCTGATTGGCTGAGAGGCTGTCAGTCAGCGGCTGGAGCTCCTGATTGGCTGAGAGGCTGTCAGTCAGCGGCTGGAGCTCCTGATTGGCTGAGAGCCTGTCAGTCAGCGGCTGGAGCTCCTGATTGGCTGAGAGACTGTCAGTCAGCGGCTAGAGCTCCTGATTGGCTGAGAGGCTGTCAGTCAGCGGCTAGTGCTCCTGATTGAATGAGAGGCTGTCAGTCAGCGGCTGGAGCTCCTGATTGGCTGAGAGGCTGTCAGTCAGCGGCTGGATCTCCTGATTGGCTGAGAGGCTGACAGTCAGCGGTTGGGGCTCCTGATTGGCTGATTGACTGTCAGTTAGCGGCTGGAGCTCCTGATTGGCTGAGAGACTGTCAGTTAGCGGCTGAAGCTCCTGATTGGCTGAGCGACTGTTAGTCAGCGGCTGGAGCTCCTGATTGGCTGAGAGGCTGTCAGTCAGCGGTTGGAGCTCCTGATTGGCTGAGAGGCTGTTACTCAGCGGCTGGGGGTCCTGATTGGCTGAGGTGGTTTCAGTCAGCGGCTGGAGCTCCTGATTGGCTGAGAGACTGTCAGCCAGCGGCTGGAGCTCCTGATTGGCTGAGAGGTTTTCAGTCAGTTTTATTTTCTCATTAATTTAATAATTGATGTGACCGGATATTTCACCCCGACCTTGATCTGCTCCCTGAACCTGGACTGAGTCACCACATAAATAAATGTGTTTGTGCAGCAATTTAAATCCATCAGCATAAATCCGACTTGTTGTAAATTATATTGAGGACGGGTGATGGAATATAATCCTCTCACATCGATATAGAAAAATTTAATAACAGACACGGTCCAGAGGAGGATGAACGTTCCGGAGATGCTGAAGAGTAAAATCATTGACTTCCTTCTGCTCTCCATCTCTGGGTCGCTGCGATTGTCTCCCTGACTCTGGGCCCTCAGTGCCTTCCGGACCCGACTGCTGAGTAAAATGTGTCTGACTGTCAGAGCGTTGGTCAACAGGATTGAGAAGAACGGCACCAATGGGGTTACAACCTGATCAAACCAGCGATACCCACCCCATCCCGGGTCAGTGAGAACGCTGCTCTTTGTGACGCAGAACCACTGGACATTGTCGATTATCCTCGCAGGTTCCAATGTAAAGTACTGGGGGATGTTTTTCACACAGAGCAGGAGGCCGCTTGTGGACAGAACCACAGCCGCAGTTTTCCCGGTGCAATATTTACTTTTCAGTTTCTGGCAGCGAATGGCCACAAATCGATCAAAGGAGAAAGTGAGGGTGAACCAGACAGAACAGTCCCTGGCTGCAGCCCGCAGGAAAAAGTTAACACGACACACAGGGGTGAGGAACAGGAAACTCCAGGGGAAATAATAATAACTGATCTTGTTCAGTATGGGACGAGTGATAATAAACAGCAGATCCGCCGTTGCCATGGCCACCAGGTAGCGAGTGGTGCAGGTAGAGAGGCCACACTTCCCCCGACACAGAATCACAATTCCCAGTATATTAACTGTCAGAGAGAGAAAGGAGAGACGCGGGAAATTACTGGGTAATGAATCTCCCTGTCTGAACCAGGACACAATTGCAGCATCAATATAATGGACAGTGGGTGGGTGGGGGTGTGGGGAGAGGAGTGGGCACAGAGATTAACATTGCAGAGAGGGGAGTAGGAAATGTAACTCCAGTGTTAAAGGTGGGGAATGGGGGGGAAAGTGTGAATTGCAGCCCTGTCAGTTTGATGGCAGTGGTAGGAAAATGTTTATAATTCAGAGACCTTTGGGAGAGGTTACATTTCTCATTTAGTCTGATTTACAGGATTCACTCAGGCCGGCCAGGTTTCCCAAACCGGATACAAACATACCCTAGATTGTCATCCCAGCTCAATTATTGGACCACACCCCGGATTGGACCGTTCCCTGGACTGGATTTCTGATGGGGTTGTACCCCACTCCTGGTTTATTTGAATACTCCACGATCAATGGGAAAAATAAAACAAACGCGGGACCTTCCCACTTCATAACCATGGGAGGAATAGAAATATAGAATGTACAGTGCAAAAGGAAGCCATTCGGCCCATCGAGTCTGCAACGGCCCTTGGAAAGAGAAAACCAGTTCAGCCCACCCCATCCCCATAACCCAGTGACCCCATCAAAATTGTCTGGAAACTAAACACAATTTATCTTGGCCGATCCACCTAACCCGCACATCTTTGGACTGTGGGAGGAAACCGGAGCACCCGGAGGAAACCCACGCAGATACGGGGAGGATGTGCAGACTCTGCACAGACAGTCACCCAAGCCGGGAATCGAACCTGGGACCCTGGAGCTGTGAATCAACTGTGCCAACCACTGTGCTACCGTGCAGCCCAGCCTGTCCAGAATAGAGTCTGCCCAGTCTCCAGAACATCCCGAGGGATCACCCCTCCCAGGTTTAGTCATTCGTACAGCACCCGCTCCCGGGAATCCCCCATTGCCATGTCTGGAACATCCCAACATCACTGTTCCCAGGAATCCATCCTCTCCCTGTTTGAAAACAATCCCTGCCAAGCTTTTCTCAGGAGTATTCCCGCTCCGGCATTGGACATTCCCCAGGGTTCACTTGGCCGGAATAGACTCTCTCCAGATTCGGACTCATTGCATTCGACAAAAAAGTAGGAACATTCCAAAACAAGAGCGTTAAGATGGAGGAGAAAGTTCCCAGAATAAAGTTGTTTAAATTAAAGTTACGTCCTGCGGGACCTAACATCCGAATTGGACGATGAGATGTTGCTCCTCCAGCTTGCGTTGGGCTTCACTGCATTCTGGCAGCAGGCCAAGGACAGACATGTGGGCCCGAGAGCAAGGTGCTGAGTTAACATGGCCACAATAGGAAGGCTGGGGCCATGCTGTGGGCTGAGTGAAGGTGTTCCACAAAGCAGTCTCCCAGTCTGCGTTTAGTCCCCCACAATGTCGAGGAGGCGGTATTGGCAGCAGCGAATACAGGAGAACAAACTGAAGGCACAGAAGTGAAACGCTGCTTCCCCAGAAAGGAGAGTTTGCTGCTGAGAACCGGGACACGGGAGGAGGTAAAGGGACAGTTGTTGCACCGACTGTGATTGCAGGGGAAGGTGCTGGGGGAAGGGAAAGGGGTGTGGGGTGTGAGGGGGAAGTGGACAAGGGGGAGGGTGCGGTACCTGAGGAATGCAGAAATTGAGGGGGGTGATTGGAGAGAGGTGAAGATGTGTTTGGTGGTGACATCATGCTGGAGTTGGCAGAAATGGAGGAGGATTTCCCATTCAATGGGAAGGCTGATGGTGTGGAAAGTGAGGAGGGGAACCCTATCATGTTTCCGGGAGGGAGGGGGCTGTGTGAGGACAGAGGTGTGAGAAGTGAATTGAACACGATTGAGAGCCCTGTTAACAAAGGAAGGTGGTGGGGACGGCCCGGTTAAGGAAAAGACAGACATGCCAGGGGGGCTACTTTCGAAGACGCCAGCATCAGAACAGAGGCGATGGAGGCGGAGAAAGTGGGAGAATGAGATGCAGTCTTTACAGGAAGCAGGGTATGAGGATCTGTACACAACCCTCGTGTTGGGGAACGGTGCAGAGGGATTGGACGTCCATTGTGAAGATTAGGCCGTTAGGGCCAGGGAAATGGACGTTGTTTACGACACCAGAGGAATCAGGAAACATAAAATCCCCACGGTGCAGAAGTTGGCCATTCGGCCCATTAAGTCTGTACCAAACCTCTGAAAGAGTACCTCAACCAAGCTCACTCCCCCGCCTATCTCATTAACCCCTGAATCGAACCTACACATCTTTTTGGACACTGCGGAGTAATTTAGCATGGCCAATCCACCTAACCTGCACATCTTTGGGCTATGGGAGGTAACCGGAGACCCGGAGGAAACCCACACAGACAGGGAGAGAAAGTGCAGTCTCCACACAGACAGTCACCCAAGGTGGGAAGTGATCCGGAGACCCTGGTGCTGTGAGGCAGCAGTGCAAACCAGTGTGTCACTGTGACACCACTGTCTTTGGGAAGGGCTGAACAGGGTAAAGCGGATGGAATGAAGATCGGAAGAAATGATCTTGGTGGGGCTGGAACAGACCGAAATAATGGGTGCACTGGGACTTTCCTGTTTGTGGATTTTGGGAAGGAGGTAGAAGCGGGAGGTTGATGCAGGATGTGTGGGATTGTGGGACTATGATGTCCAAGGCTGAGGACAGAAGATATCCAGAGTCAACGAGGTCAGTGAAAGACCTGGAAACAATATCATGATGTTTGGTGGTGTGCTGCTGGTCCAGGGGGAGGTACCAGGCTGTGCCTGAGAGCTGACGGTCAGCCTCTGTGAGGAAGAGGTCAGGACACCAGACAATAATGGCACCACCCTTGTGAGCAGCTTAGATCACCAGGCCAGGCTTGGATATCAGAGAGAGGATTGGAGCAAGTTTAGAGTGAGTCAGGATAGAGTTGGTGAGAGGCACAGGGAAATTGAGACGGTCGATGTCGCACTGACAGATCTCAATGAAAAGATCAAGAGCTGATAGGAGGCCAGAGGGCGGGATCCAGGTAGAGGGAGATTACTGGAGGCGGATGGATTTCACAACAAATATTCATAAAATAGACAGTGAGAAACAGCAGAGACAATATTATCTATTCACTGATCAACATCAGAATAATTACCAAAGAATTGAGAAGCAGAAGTCGGTCTCTGTTATTCTTGAACTTAGAACAGAATATAATCACATCTTCCAGTCACAATGTCAACAGTTGGAAGCATGGAATTAGAAGTCTGAGTTAAAAGAAATCCAGTAACACAGAGTATACTAAATAGTCGGCACATATTCCAAAGTCAACATTCTTCCTGACACATGTCATCCAATTATTTCAATAACTACCAGAAATAATAGATCTGAGTAGTATGATGGATGTTAAACAATTTGATTTTCTAAAGGCCGTCAGTAAGATCCGACATAACAGACTGATGGGTAATCTCAGAGCCAGTGGAGTTAGGGGACACAGCAGCAGGATGGACACATGCTGGCGACACACACAGAAAACAGGGAGAGGAGTTAAAGGGATTTAGGCTGATTGGTGGAAGGTGGAAAGTGGTGTTCCACAAGGATCAGCACTGGGATCACTCTCCTTCACCATTACCATCAAAAGTATGGGATCGGGAAGCAGAATGATAATTACACAATTTACAGACAAAATCAAATTGGGAGTGATAGTGAATACGGAGGCAGAATACAACTAATTACAGGCACACACCATCATTCATTATGAATTTGCAAAGTGGGTATTTCGATGGGACATTAATGTCCCGACAGATCAGTGTCCGCTGCTGCATTTTGTTCAGAACAATAAGTCCCCCAATCGCTCCTTGGAAAACAAGTGTGTGAATGGACTGGAGGGGTTTCTGGCTTCAGGTGAATAGATTCACAAATCGTGTGAAGCAGAAAGACAGTTTAAAAACACCCATAAAAATTGATCAAACATGTGAGTTCATTTCAGGATGAATACGAACGAGAAAATATCACAAAATCTAGTGGAATACTGCACTGCTGTGGGTTTTATAAAACATTAGAGTATGGGTGATATCTGTTCCTGTTAGAGTAGATCAATATAAAACAGAGATAGAGACATTTCACTTCATACAATAAATATCAAACATCTTCAAAACACAGCCAAACTCTTCCTGTTTTCAACCTATTCCAAAGTTAAAACACACAGAGAGAACTGCACAGAATGGAGCGACCCCTCACCAATAAAATCCATCATTTCAAAATAGAACCAACTAATTTCAGTCCAGTTACTGACCCACACACAATACAATTCTACACGGACAGATAGTCCCAGTAATAGATAGATAATTGGATCAGATATTCCACTCTGGTGAGAGACCCACAGTCAGTACAATTCTACACTGACAGACATTTCCAGAAATCCTTGTTCACCGCTGTCAGATATTCCACTCTGATAGTGACCCACAGTCAGTACAATTCCACACTGACAGACACTTCCAGTAATCCTTGTTCACCGCTGTCAGATATTCCACTCTGATAGTGACCCACAGTCAGTACAATTCCACACTGACAGACACTTCCAGTAATCCTTGTTCACCGGTGTCAGATATTCCACTCTGATAGTGACCCACAGTCAGTACAATTCCACACTGACAGACATTTCCAGTAATCCTTGTTCACCGCTGTCAGATATTCCACTCTGATAGTGACCCACAGTCAGTACAATTCCACACTGACAGACATTTCCAGTAATCCTTGTTCACCGCTGTCAGATATTCCACTCTGATAGTGACCCACAGTCAGTACAGTTCTACACTGACAGACACTTCCAGTAATCCTTGTTCACCGCTGTCAGATATTCCACTCTGGATAGTGACCCACAGTCAGTACAATTCTACACTGACAGATACCCACACTCAGTGTGATTTAATTCTTTCTCCTCCTCAACCTCCCTTCAGAGAGATTGCCTTTACTGAGATCCAATCTAACATTATACAAGATTCCACTCAATATAACTTCCCCGGTCAGAGATCCAGTGAGTTACAAACAGAGGTTTATTGTGAGTTGATGAAAGGGATTCAAACCATTGACAGGCTTAAAGACATTTGACAATTATATCGTTGACCAGGTGTCGATATAACAGTGAGCACGAGATCAGGATCAGATATTTTCAGTCCCAGTTTAAAATCAGAGAGCCGCTCACACACAGATTTACACAACTTCAATGGTGATGGTCACTTACCAGGAACACCAACAATAGCCAGGATTGGGTAGAATATTTTCTCAGCAGTCTGAATTGGATAAAGCATTTTCAGTGTGAAGTGATGTGTCCCTTCCTGCGATTGGCAATCTCTCTGTCTAAAACCCTGAGGTTAAATATTCTCGAAGCTTTTAATTAATACCCTGTGGAACCGCCTCAGGGAAATTGAGGTTGTGACATCGTTTAACTTATTTTTCAAGATGTGAACAAACAGATTACGATATTGTGTTCAGTGAAAGAAAATATTATTTTTCTGAGTGAGTGACCTCTTTGCAAACACTGGACGGTGTTGATCACATTGTTCAACTAACATTAACAGAAAGGATGCTGTCCACTCAGACACCATCAGTCCCATCTCTACATCTCAGATTGTTTCAGTGATAACCCTCACTCCACTGTAACCATTCAGTGATTCAGTTCCAATTGTCAGTGTGTTTCTCTGGGTGTGTCCCCTGCACTCTGGGGTGTAGCTGTCTCTGGAACTGTGACCATTCAGTGATTCTGTTCCAATTGTCCGTGTGTTTCTCTGGGTGGTTCCACTGCACTCTGGGATGTAGCTGCCTCTGTAACTGTGACCATTCAGTGATTCAGTTCCAATTGTCAGTGTGTTTCTCTGAGAGGTTCCACTGCACTCCGGGGTGTAGCTGCCTCTGTAACTGTGACCATTCAGTGATTCAGTTCCAATTGTCCGTGTGTTTCTCTGGATGGTCCCACTGCACTCTGGGATGTAGCTGCCTCTGTAACTGTGACCATTCAGTGATTCAGTTCCAATTGTCAGTGTGTTTCTCTGGGTGGTTCCACTGCACTCTGGGGTGTAGCTGTCTCTGTAACTCTGCCCATTCAGTGATTCAGTTCCAATTGTCAGTGTGTTTCTCTGGGTGGTTCCACTGCTCTCTGGGGTGTAGCTGCCTCTGTAACTGTGACCATTCAGTGATTCGGTTCCAATTGTCAGTGTGTTTCTCTGGGTGGGCCCACTGCACTCTGGGGTGTAGCTGTCTCTGTAACTGTGACCATTCAGTGATTCAGTTCCAATTGTCAGTGTGTTTCTCTGGGTGGTTCCACTGCACTCTGGGATGTAGCTGCCTATGTAACTGTGACCATTCAGTGATTCAGTTCCAATTGTCAGTGTGTTTCTCTGAGAGGTTCCACTGCACTCCGGGGTGTAGCTGCCTCTGTAACTGTGACCATTCAGTGATTCAGTTCCAATTGTCCGTGTGTTTCTCTGGGTGGTCCCACTGCACTCTGGGATGTAGCTGCCTCTGTAACTGTGACCATTCAGTGATTCAGTTCCAATTGTCAGTGTGTTTCTCTGGGTGGTTCCACTGCACTCTGGGGTGTAGCTGCCTCTGTAACTGTGACCATTCAGTGATTCAGTTCCAATTGTCAGTGTGTTTCTCTGGATGGTTCCACTGCTCTCTGGGGTGTAGCTGCCTCTGTAACTGTGACCATTCAGTGATTCCGTTCCAATTGTCAGTGTGTTTCTCTGGGTGGGTCCACTGCACTCTGGGATGTAGCTGTCTCTGTAACTGTGACCATTCAGTGATTCAGTTCCAATTGTCAGTGTGTTTCTCTGGGTGGGTCCACTGCTCTCTGGGGTGTAGCTGTCTCTGTAACTGTGACCATTCAGTGATTCAGTTCCAATTGTCAGTGTGTTTCTCTGGGTGGTTCCACTGCACTCTGGGGTGTAGCTGCCTCTGTAACTGTGACCATTCCTTTATTTTATTTCCGTTGTTTCTGTTTGAGAATAAGTAGAACATTTCAATGTCTCCAAAATCTGGAACTAATTAAAGTGCAAAGTATGAGATCCCATATCTGAATCTGATTCAGCCCCTCAAACTAAGAAAACATTTAGCATCATTGGAACCTCAGAAAACTCAGAGGCTGCAGCAGCAACAAACTCATCACCTCAGAGAGCAGCATTAATACATAGTCAGCAGTGAAAACTAGTACCCCGTCTCTAACTGACACCGGCCTCCATCTGATACACACACTTCAACTGGGAGAGAGGCGGGGTGAGATGTGGAGGAAGAGAGAACTGGTGTGTGAGATGTGCTGATAGAAGACAGGGTGAGAGAGAAAGAGGGTGGGAGGAGAGATATTGGGAGAGAAAGAGGGTGGAGAAATAAAGGATAAAACGGGAGAAAGAGGTGGATTGTCTGAGAGAAAGGGAAGCAGAGAGTGGAGAGGGTGAGTGGCTGAGGGAGGCAGATTGGGTGAGAAGGATGGTGTATTAAATACTCACATAATCTTAGACATAAGTACAGGAGAGAGCGACTGAGGGAGCGGGAGAGGGAAAGATTGTGAGCGAAAGTGTGAGAGAGGGAAAGAGAGTGAGAGAAAGTGTGATAGAGGGAAAGAGTGTGAGAGAAAGTGTGAGAGATGGAAAGAGTGTGAGAGAAAGTGTGATAGAGGGAAAGAGTATGAGCGAAAGTGTGAGAGAGGGAAAGAGTGTGAGAGAAATTGTGAGAGAGGGGAAGAGAGTGAGAGAAAGTGTGATAGAGGGAAAGAGTGTGAGAGAAAGTGTGAGAGAGGGAAAGAGAGTCAGAGAAAGTGTGAGAGAGGGAAAGTGTGCGAGAAAGTGTGAGAGACGGAAAATGTGAGAGAGGGAAAGAGTATGAGAGAAAGTGTGAGAGAGGGAAAGAGTTTAAGACAAAGTGTGAGCGAGTGAAAGAGAGCCAGAGAAATTGTGAGAGAGGGAAAGAGAGTGAGAAAAAGTGTGAGAGAGGGAAAGTGTGAGAGAGGGGAAGAATGGGAGAGAACGTGTGAGAGAGAGAAAGAGTGTGAGAGAAATTGTGAGAGAGGGAATGAGTGAGAAAATGTGTGAGAGAGGGAAAGAGAGAGGGAAAGATTGTGAGAGAAATTGTGAGAGAGAGAAAGAGAGTGAGAGAAATTGTGAGAGAGGGAAAGAGAGTGAGAGAAATTGTGAGAGAGGGAAAGAGTGTGAGAGAAATTGTGAGAGAGGGAAAGAGAGTGAGAGAAATTGTGAGAGAGGGAAAGAGTGTAAGAGAAATTGTGAGAGAGGGATAGAGAGTGAGAGAAATTAAGAGAGGGACAAAGTGTGAGAGAGAGAAAGAGTGTGAGAGAAAGTGTCATTGAGGGAGTTTTGTGAGAGGGAGGGAGGCATGGAGGGAGAGAGATATAGGGATGGAGAGAGAGAGGGACAGAGTGTGAAAGTGTCTAACGGAGATGTGAGAGAGGGAGAGAGGGAGGCATGATGCAGAGAGAGAGAGGGGGGGAGAGTGAGAGAGAGGGACAGAATGTGAGAGAGGGGTAAGTGTGAGACAAGGGAAATCTGCTAGAGAGAGTGGGAGAGTGGGAGTGAGTATCAATGAAGAAGAAAGTATGTGAGAGGCAGGAATTTGAGAGAGGGAGTGTGAGAGATGGAGGGATTGTGAGAGATGGCGGGTGAGAGAGGGAGAGAGTGTGAGGAAGGGAGAGTGAGCGAGGCAGGTAGGTTGTGTTAGACAGGGAGAGAGTGTGAGAGAGGCAGAGAGTCTGAGAGGGAGACAGTGGGAGATAGGGAGGGTGACTGAGGTAGAGAATGTGTCAGAGGGAGAGAAAGTGAGGGGGAGAGTGTGAGAGAGGGTGAGAGTGCTAGAGAGGGAGGGAGTACAAAAGAGAGAATGCGAAAGGGGAGAGGGGGAGAGAGTGTGAGAGAGGGAGAAAGTATGAGAGAGGGAGGGTGAGAGAGGGAGGGTGAGAGAGTGAGAGAGTGTGAGAGAGTGAGGCACTGTGAGAGAGGGAGGGAGTGTGAGAGGGGGACAGAATGTGATAGAGGGAGAGAGTGTCAGAGAGGGAGACAGTGTGAGAGAGGGAGAGAGTGTCAGAGAGGGAGACAGTGTGGGAGAGGGAGAGAGTGTGAGAGAGGGAGAGAGTGTGAGAGAGGGAGAAAGTATGAGAGAGGGAGGGTGAGAGAGGGAGGGTGAGAGAGTGAGAGAGTGTGAGAGAGTGAGGCACTGTGAGAGAGGGAGGGAGTGTGAGAGGGGGACAGAATGTAATAGAGGGAGAGAGTGTCAGAGAGGGAGACAGTGTGAGAGAGGGAGAGAGTGTCAGAGAGGGAGACAGTGTGGGAGAGGGAGAGAGTGTGAGGGAGGGAGACAGTGTGGGAGAGGGAGAGAGTGTGAGAGAGGGAGAGAGTGTGAGAGTGGGAGGCAGTGTGGGAGACGGAGAGAGTGTGAGGGATTGTTGAGAGGGAGAGAGTGTGAGCGAGGGAGAGAGTGTGAGAGAGGGAGACAGTGTGGGAGAGGGAGAGAGTGTGAGAGAGGGAGAGACTGTGAGAGTGGTAGGTAGTGTGGGAGAGGGAGAGATTGTGAGAGGGGGACAGAGTGTGAGAGAGGGAGACAGTGTGGGAGAGGGAGAGAGTGTCAGAGAGGGAGACAGTGTGAGAGAGGGAGACAGTGTGGGAGAGGGAGAGAGTGTGAGAGAGGGAGAGACTGTGAGAGTGGGAGGTAGTGTGGGAGAGGGAGAGATTGTGAGAGGGGGACAGAGTGTCAGAGAGGGAGACAGTGTGAGAGTGGGTGACAGTGTGGGAGAGGGAGAGAGTGTGAGAGTGGGTGACAGTGTGGGAGAGGGAGAGAGTGTGAGAGTGGGAGGCAGTGTGGGAGAGGGAGAGAGTGTGAGAGAGGGAGAGAGTGTGAGAGTGGGTGACAGTGTGGGAGGGAGAGAGTGTGAGAGTGGGTGACTGTGTGGGAGAGGGAGAGAGTGTGAGAGAGGGACAGAGTGTGAGAGAGGGAGACTGTGTGGGAGAGGGAGAGAGTGTCAGAGAGGGAGACAGTGTGAGAGAGGGAGAGAGTGTGAGAGAGAGAGACAGTCTGGGAGAGAGAGAGATTGTGAGAGAGGGAGACAGTGTGAGAGTGGGAGGCAGCGTGGGAGAGGGAGAGAGTGTGAGAGTGGGAGGCAGTGTGGGAGAGGGAGAGAGTGTGAGAGTGGGTGACAGTGTGGGAGAGGGAGAGAGTGTGTGAGTGGGAGTCAGTGTGGGAGAGGGGGAGAGTGTGAGAGTGGGTGACAGTGTGGGAGAGGGAGAGAGTGTGAGAGTGGGTGACAGTGTGGGAGAGGGAGACAGTGTGAGAGTGGGTGACAGTGTGGGAGAGGGAGTGAGTGTGAGAGATGGAGAGAGTGAGACACTGTGAGAGAGGAAGGGAGTGTGTGAGAGAGAGAGAGAGAGAGTGAGAGAGGGAGACAGTGTGGGAGAGGGAGACAGTGTGAGAGTGGGTGACAGTGTGGGAGAGGGAGTGAGTGTGAGAGATGGAGAGAGTGAGACACTGTGAGAGAGGAAGGGAGTGTGTGAGAGAGAGAGAGAGAGAGTGAGAGAGGGAGACAGTGTGGGAGAGGGAGAGAGTGTGAGAGAGGGAGGGATTGTTGAGAGGAAGAGAGTGTGAGAGAGGGAGAGAGTGTGAGCGAGGGAGGGAGTGTGGGAGAGGGAGAGACTGAGAGTGGGTGACAGTGTGGGAGAGGGAGAGAGTGTGAGAGTGGGAGGGATTGTTGAGAGGGAGAGAGTGTTAGAGAGGGAGAGAGTGTGAGAGTGGGAGACAGTGTGGGAGAGGGAGAGAGTGTGAGAGAGGGAGGGATTGTTGAGAGGGAGAGAGTGTGAGGGAGGGAGAGAGTGTGAGTGAGGGAGGGAGTGTGGGAGAGGGAGAGACTGAGAGTGGGTGACAGTGTGGGAGAGGGAGAAAGTGTGAGAGTTGGAGGGATTGTTGAGAGGGAGAGAGTGTTAGGGAGGGAGAGAGTGTGAGAGAGGGAGGGATTGTTGAGAGGGAGAGAGTGTGAGCGAGGGAGAGAGTGTGAGAGTGGGTGACAGTGTGGGAGAGGAGAGAGTGTGAGAGAGGGAGACAGTGTGAGAGAGGGAGAGAGTGTGAGAGAGGGCGACAGTGTGAGAGAGGGAGACAGTGTGGGAGAGGGAGAGAGTGTGAGAGTGGGTGACTGTGTGGGAGAGGGAGAGAGTGTGAGAGAGGGAGGGATTGTTGAGAGGGAGAGAGTGTGAGCGAGGGAGAGAGTGTGAGAGTGGGTGACAGTGTGGGAGAGGAGAGAGTGTGAGAGTGGGTGACAGTGTGGGAGAGGGAGAGAGTGTGAGAGAGGGAGGGATTGTTGAGAGGGAGAGAGTGTGAGCGAGGGAGAGAGTGTGAGAGTGGGTGACAGTGTGGGAGAGGAGAGAGTGTGAGAGAGGGAGACAGTGTGAGAGAGGGAGAGAGTGTGAGAGAGGAGACAGTGTGAGAGAGGGAGACAGTGTGGGAGAGGGAGAGAGTGTGAGAGAGGGAGACAGTGTGGGAGAGGGAGACAGTGTGAGAGAGGGAGGGATTGTTGAGAGGGAGAGAGTGTGAGGGAGGGAGAGAGTGTGAGTGAGGGAGGGAGTGTGGGAGAGGGAGAGACTGAGAGTGGGTGACAGTGTGGGAGAGGGAGAGAGTGTGAGAGTGGGAGGGATTGTTGAGAGGGAGAGAGTGTTAGAGAGGGAGAGAGTGTGAGAGTGGGAGACAGTGTGGGAGAGGGAGAGAGTGTGAGAGAGGGAGGGATTGTTGAGAGGGAGAGAGTGTGAGGGAGGGAGAGAGTGTGAGTGAGGGAGGGAGTGTGGGAGAGGGAGAGACTGAGAGTGGGTGACAGTGTGGGAGAGGGAGAGAGTGTGAGAGTTGGAG
This sequence comes from Scyliorhinus torazame, assembly GCF_047496885.1. NCBI lineage: Eukaryota > Metazoa > Chordata > Chondrichthyes > Carcharhiniformes > Scyliorhinidae > Scyliorhinus > Scyliorhinus torazame. The sequence goes on along the minus strand of NW_027308129.1, from coordinate 136,936 downwards.
GGATTGTTGAGAGGGAGAGAGTGTTAGGGAGGGAGAGAGTGTGAGAGAGGGAGGGATTGTTGAGAGGGAGAGAGTGTGAGCGAGGGAGAGAGTGTGAGAGTGGGTGACAGTGTGGGAGAGGAGAGAGTGTGAGAGAGGGAGACAGTGTGAGAGAGGGAGAGAGTGTGAGAGAGGGCGACAGTGTGAGAGAGGGAGAGAGTGTGAGAGAGGGAGACAGTGTGAGAGAGGGAGACAGTGTGGGAGAGGGAGAGAGTGTGAGAGTGGGTGACAGTGTGGGAGAGGGAGAGAGTGGGAGAGTGGGAGGGATTGTTGAGAGGGAGATAGTGTGAGCGAGGTAGAGAGTGTGAGAGAGGGATAGTGTGAGAGAGTGAGGGTGAGGGAGGGAGAGAGTGCAAGGGAGAGATAGAGTGTGAGGGAGTGCTCTTGGAGATACAGAGAACAAAGAACAAAGAAATGTACAGCACAGGAACAGGCCCTTCGGCGCTCCAAGCCCGTGCCGACCATGCTGCCCGACTAAACTACAATCTTCTACACTTCCGGGGTCCGTATCCCTCTATTCCCAACCTCTTCATGTCTTTGTCAAGATGCCCCTTAAATGTCACTATCGTAAAGATATGTGGAACTGGGTATCAGGGGGAAACACAATCCCGATTAATACATTTGCTGAGGAAACAATCTTGTTCCTAAATTATAAAATCAGATCCTGGATGAAGTAAATGTCCTCCAGGCAGTATTGCACCATTTAAGTTGTGAATCACTGACAGAGTGTGATAGGTCAGTTATTGTGCAGAGCTGGAATAGAACTTGTCTTTCCCCAGTCAGAGGCCAGAAAGCAAACACGTGGCGCTGCCGCTTTTAAAAATAATTGTAAAGCAACCTGAAAAAAGATAGACCTCCCTCTAATGATTAAATGTGCGTCTGCTTTTATTGGGAGCAACACAGATGTTTTCAATATTAAAGCACAGGCAGCGCCCAGGGTCAGACAGATTGGAACTTACAATGAAGTTGATGCTGTGAAGTAAGCAGTGAGCTAAAGAGGACGCTGGGTTCACACATGGACACAGTGAATAGAAAGGATTACAGTGAGAATACTCGCGGTGCGGGGGAACTTGGAGGGAACCTGCAGGTGTCGGTCCCATCATCTCACAGCCAGACCACATCCAAAGCCTTTAAAATGCGTGAAGTCCCGAAGGAGGAGATTCATTCCTGGGGCTGGTTTAGCACACTGGGATAAATCGCTGGCTTTTAAAACAGACGAAGGCAGGCCAGCAGCACGGTTCAATTCCCGTAACAGCCTCCACGAACAGGCACTGAATGTGGCGACTAGGGGCTTTTCACTGTAACTTCATTTGAAGCCTACTTGTTACAATAAACGATTTTCATTTCATTTCATTCCGTTTGACCTCAGCGTCTCTGCAGATGAGCAGATGATTCAATCCCACTGCACCGCCCTTTCCCTGGAGACGTACATTTGATTTCTGTCACTCCTACCATTCCCTGTGAAACCACTGTTGTATCTGCCGGCACCAGTGTCCCAGGCCGTGCAGACCAGATCAGAACCAGTGGCTGTGTGAATCGTTTAGAAGCAGTTTTCCCTTCGGGATGATTGGATTGGCTGGGGCTGGGTTATTGGGAATAAAAGACGATGATGTGAGAATCCTTCCACACATTTAAGATGATAAAGTTTTGGATAATCTGGATGTAAATGAACTGTTTCCATGAACAATATAAATATCTGTGGGAAAGATGTAACTGAAGTATATGATTGTGCAGCTACATTCATCAGGAGTAATGCAGAGCCGGAACTGATAACAAATGGCAACATGGGGAGACTACACGGTCACTCACACCTCCTCCACCATTCAATTTAATCACTGCTCAGCTTCTGCCTCAATGTCGTTTCCCGCTTCTTCCTCACATCCTTTCATTACCTCATTTCCTGTAAGAATAATGGAGGCAGACACCCAAAGCCATATTTCAAACCGAGTTGGACATTTACGGCCGTAAGACCATAAGACACAGGAGCTGAACTTGGTCACTAGGCCGAGCGAGCCTGATCCGCCAGTCAATCATGGCTGATATGTTTCTCATCCTCATTCTCCTACCTTCTCACCTTCTCCCCATAACCCCTGATCTCCTTATTAACCAAGAACCTATCTGTCTCTGTCTTAAAGACACTCATTGATTTGGCCTCCACAGCCTTCTGTGACAGAGAGTTCCACAGATTCAGTACCGTCTGGCTGAATAAATTCCTCCACATCTCTGTTTTAAAGGATCGTGCCGGCGTGGGTGAGGTAAGTCCTGCTTAACAACTTCCTTACCTTGCAGGTCAGCTGTTAGTTCGGGAGAGAGAGAGAGCCGGGACCTTGGAAACAGCGCGGGAGTTTGAAAAAGCGCGGGAGCTGCGAGGCAGAGGGGACAGTTTAAAAGGTCGCGGCCTGGGTGAGGTAAGTACTGCTTAACCACTTCCTTACCTTGCAGGTCAGCTGTTAGTTTCGGGAGATCAGTTTTGGGAGCAGGCCTATTGGCTGACTGTAAATCAGGAAGGATACAAAGGGTGTGGCTGAAGTGCCTTTAGAAACAGTGCTGGAGGCAAACAGAGTGTATCTGAGTTTGGGTAAGGCTGAGTTCGGGTAAGAGGGGAGTGAGGGCTGTGTTTTTTTTGGAGTTCGGTGTTGGGGTTAAGTTTCCCCCCCCACCACCCCCCCAAAAAAAAAGAAAAAATCCAATTAATTAATTTAATTAATTAACTAGTTAAGGGAATTTGGTGCTCATCTTAAGGAGGTACAGAGAAGCAGACCTGTGAGGGAGTCTCGGGAGCAATTACATCACAGCCAGCAGGTAAGTGCTTGGCTTGTGACTGGTAAGTGATTTCTCTCTCTTTGACTTTCTCTTAGCTGTGTAGTGTAGTTCAAATTTAACTTCAGGTTTAAGTCATGGCAGGAGAGCTCAGACCTGTGTCATGCTCCTCTTGTGAGATGTGGCAAGTCAGGGACCCTTCTGGTGTCCCTGACTCCTTCATCTGCAAGAAGTGTGTCCAACTGCAGCTCCTGTTAGACCGCTTGACGGCTCTGGAGCTGCGGATGGACTCACTTTGGAGCATCCGCGATGCTGAGGAAGTTGTGGATAGCACATTCAGTGAGTTGGTCGCACCGCAGATTAAAATTACTGAGGCAGATAGGGAAAGGGTGACCAACAGACAGAGGAAGAGTAGGAAGGCAGTGCAGGGATCCCCTGCGGCCATCTCCCTCCAAAACAGATTTACCGGTTTGGAAACTGTTGGGGGAGCTGGTTCACCAGGGGAAGGCAGCAGCAGCCAGGTTCATGGCACCGTGGCTTGCTCTGCTGCACAGAAGGGCGGGGAAAAGAGTGGCAGAGCTATAGTGATAGGGGATTCAATTGTAAGGGGAATAGACAGGCGTTTCTGTGGACGCAAACGAGAATCCAGGATTGTATGTTGCCTCCCTGGTGCAAGGGTCAAGGATGTCTCGGAGCGGCTGCAGGACATTCTGGGGGGGGAGGGGGGGGGGGGGAGGGTGGTGCATATAGGCACCAACGATATAGGTAAAAAACGGGATGAGGTCCTACAAGCTGAATTTAGGGAGTTAGGAGTTAAACTAAAAAGTAGGACCTCAAAGGTAGTAATCTCAGGATTGCTACCAGTGCCACGTGATAGTCAGAGTAGGAATGACAGGATAGCTAGGATGAATACGTGGCTTGAGAGATGGTGCAAGAGGGAGGGTTTCAAATTCCTGGGACATTGGGACCGGTTCTGGGGGAAGGTGGCACCTGTACAAATCGGACGGTCTGCATCTGGGTGGGACCGGAACCAATGTTCTCGGGGGGGTGTTTGCTAGTGCAGTTGGGGAGGGTTTAAACTAATGTGGCAGGGGGATGGGAACCGATGTAGGAAGTCAGTGGGGACGGAAACAAAAGGTAGGAAGGGAGAGTGTGTAAAGCGTGACCTGAGAAAGCAGGGCAGAGAGCAAGGATGGTCTACATTAAACTGCATTTATTTCAATGCAAGGGGCCTGATGGGCAAAGCGGATGAACTCAGGGCATGGACGGGCACATGGGACTGGGATATTATAGCTATGACTGAAACATGGCTAAGGGAGGGGCAGGACTGGCAGCTCAATGTTCCGGGGTACAGATGCTATAGAAAGGATAGAACAGGAGGTAAGAGAGGAGGGGGAGTGGCGTTTTTGATTAGGGAGAACATCACGGCAGTACTTAGAGGGGATATATCCGAGGGTTCGCCCACTGAGTCTATATGGGTGGAACTGAAAAATAAGAAGGGAGAGATCACCTTGGTAGGACTGTACTACAGGCCCCCAAATAGTCAGCGGGAAATTGAGGAGCAAATATGTAAGGAGATTACAGATAGCTGCAAGAATAATAGGGTGGTAGTAGTAGGGGACTTTAACTTTCCCAACATTGACTGGGACAGCCATAGCATTAGGGGCTTGGATGGAGGGAAATTTGTTGAGTGTATTCAGGAGGAATTTCTCATTCAGTATGTGGATGGCCCGACTAGAGAGGGGGCAAAACGTGACCTCGTCTTGGGAAATAAGGAAGGGCAAGTGACAGAAGTGCTAGTGAGGGATCACTTTGGGACAAGTGACCATAACTCCATTAGTTTTAAGATAGCTATGGAGAATGATAGGTCTGGCCCAAGAGTTAAAATTCTTAATTGGGGCAAGGCCAATTTTGATGGTATCAGACAGGAGCTTGCAGAGGTAGATTGGGGGAGACTGTTGGCAGGCAAAGGGACGGCTGGTAAATGGGAGGCTTTTAAAAATGTGTTAACCAGGGTGCAGGGTAAGCACATTCCCTTTAGAGTGAAGGGTAAGGCTGGTAGAAGTAGGGAACCCTGGATGACTCGAGATATTGAGACTCTGGTCAAAAGAAGAAGGAGGCATATGACGTACATAAGCAACTGGGATCAAGTGGATCCCTTGAAGAGTATAGAGATTGTCGAAATAGAGTTAAGAGGGAAATCAGGAGGGCAAAAAGGGGACATGAAATTGCTTTGGCAAATAATGCTAGGGAGAATCCAAAGAGATTCTACAAATACATAAAGGGGAAAAGAGTAACTAGGGACAGAGTAGGGCCTCTTAAGGATCAACAAGGGCATCTATGTGCAGAGCCACAAGAGTTGGGTGAGATCCTGAATGAATATTTCTCATCGGTATTCACGGTGAAGAAAGGCATGGATGTTAGGAAACTAGGGGAAATAAATAGTAATGTCTTGAGAAGTGTGCATATTACAGAGGAGGAGGTGCTGGAAGTCTTAAAGCGCATCAAGGTAGATAAACCCCCGGGACCTGATGAAATGTATCCCAGGGTGTTGTGGGAGGCTAGGGAGGAAATTGCGGGTCCCCTAACAGAGATATTTGAATCATCGGCAGCCACAGGTGAGGTGCCTGAAGATTGGAGAGTGGCGAATGTTGTGCCCTTGTTTAAGAAGGGCAGCAGGGAAAAGCCTGGGAACTACAGACCGGTGAGCCTAACGTCTGTAGTAGGTAAGTTGCTAGAAGGTATTCTGAGAGACAGGATCTACCAGCATTTAGAGAGGCAAGGACTGATTCGGGGCAGTCAGCATAGCTTTGTGCGTGGAAAATCATGTCTCACAAATTTGATTGAGTTTTGTGAGGGGGTGACCAAGAAGGTAGATGAGGGCAGTGCAGTAGACGTTGTCTACATGGATTTTAGCAAAGCCTTTGACAAGGTACCGCATGGTAGGTTGTTGCAGAAGGTTAAAGCTCACGGGATCCAGGGTGAGGTTGCCAATTGGATTCAAAATTGTCTGGACGACAGAAGGCAGAGGGTGGTTGTAGAGGGTTGTTTTTCAAACTGGAGGCCTGTGACCAGTGGTGTGCTTCAGGGATCGGTGCTGGGTCCACTGTTATTTGTGATTTATATTAATGATTTGGATGAGAATTTAGGAGGCATGGTTAGTAAGTTTGCAGATGACACCAAGATTGGTGGCACAGTGGATAGTGAAGAAGGTTATCTAGGATTGCAACGGGATCTTGATCAATTAGGCCAGTGGGCCGACGAATGGCAGATGGAGTTTAATTTAGATAAATGTGAGGTGATGCATTTTGGCAGATCGAATCAGGCCAGGACCTACTCAGTTAATGGTATGGCGTTGGGGAGAGTTATAGAACAAAGAGATCTAGGAGTACAGGTTCATAGCTCCTTGAAGGTGGAGTCGCAGGTGGACAGGGTGGTGAAGAAGGCATTCGGCATGCTTGGTTTCATTGGTCAGAACATTGAATACAGGAGTTGGGACGTCTTGTTGAAGTTGTACAAGACACTGGTACGGCCACACTTGGAATACTGTGCGCAGTTCTGGTCACCCTATTATAGGAAGGATATTATTAAACTGGAAAGAGTGCAGAAAGGATTTACTAGGATGTTGCCGGGACTTGATGGTTTGAGTTATAAGGAGTAGGTGTACGAGGCAAGTTTTTTACGCAGAGGGTAGTGGGTGCCTGGAACTCACTACCGGAGGAGGTAGTGGAAGCAGGGACGATAGGGACATTTAAGGGGCATCTTGACAAATATATGAATAGGATGGGAATAGAAGGATACGGACCCAGGAAGTGTAGAAGATTGTAGTTTAGTCGGGCAGCATGGTCGGCACGGGCTTGGAGGGCCGAAGGGCCTGTTCCTGTGCTGTACATTTCTTTGTTCTTTGTTCTTTTTGAGAGGCTGGATAGACTGGGACTTTTTTCCTTGGAGCGTAGGAGGCTTAGGGGTGATCTTATAGAGGTCTATAAAATAATGAGGGGCATAGATAAGGTAGATAGTCAACATCTTTTCCCAAAGGTAGGGGAGTCTAAAACTAGAGGGCATAGGTTTAAGGTGAGAGGGGAGAGATTCAGAAGGGCCCAGAGGGGCAATTTCTTCACTCAGAGGGTAGTGAGTGTCTGGAATGGGCTGCCAGAGGTAGTAGTAGAGGCGGGTACAATTGTGTCTTTTAAAAAACATTTAGATAGTTACATGGGTAAGATGGGTATAGAGGGTTATGGGCCAAGTGCGGGCAACTGGGACTAGCTTAATGGTAAAAACTGGGCGGCATGGACTGGTTGGGCCGAAGGGCCTGTTTCCATGCTGTAAACTTCTATGATTCTATGATTCTATGATTCTATGTACAATGTCAATTAGTATTCTGAAGCATTTTGATTAAATCAGCCCTGAGACTGAATTCCAGTGTTTCAGAGTAAAGCTTCATCTACACTGCCCATCAAACACTCACAACCCAAATACTGTCTGGGGTTAAATGCAGAGTCAAAATCCCTCTGTCCTGTCCAAGGAATTTTTCATTGCAGATAGTTACTTTTATTTTTTGGAAAAGCAGAACTTAAATTGCACCGAATCCCAGGGTGGACTCTTGTTTATTTCAGCCCTTCACATTTAAACGTGAAGTTTAAGCTCCGATTATAGGTGTCTGCTTGTCTCTGTCTGTATATTCAATGTTCCTGTAGCTTATTCACTTGTCTGAAGTATTTGAATAATAGGCCTTGGTTAATCAATCCTTTCTCACAGCACATGGAAGTTGTGAATCTTCAAGGCTCTCAGTCTAATGTAGTTAAAAAACAACTGCTTCCTTTGATCCTCAATCCATTTCCCAACCCGAAATAGATCTCACACATTTCCATAATGCATGAATATCTCCATCAAAACTTCTAATCAGTTCCCCATTCACTTGTTAAACTTGCCTGTGTGAAGTAAATTCCACTGACAGATTCCGAAAGCTGCACAGAGCAATGACTGGTTATTTTAAACTTTGAAACGGAACTATTTTAACTTGTGCATCAGTCCCATTAAACAGAAATGTTGTCCCTGTGGGCTGACAGTCTCTCAGCAAGATTGAAACATTGAGGGACCCCGCGTCCTGCATTTGACAACATTTGTGGCACTTCCACAATCTACGAGACATTGCTGTCTGTATTGTGTGAATCCAGCTGTGAAATATCTGTCCAGTTTAAACTTCCACTGTTTCTGCCTTCTCATCATTGATAAAGATCACGGTTTGATCACCCCTCTGCCTGAGGTGGGAGTGGGACCATCCAGGGCTGCAGGCCCGGCCTCCTGTCCTCCCACCCCTCTGCCTGAGGTGGGAGCGGGACCATCCAGGGCTGCAGGCCCGGCCTCCGGTCCTCCCATCCCTCTGCCTGAGGTGGGACTGGGACCATCCAGGGCTGCAGACCCAGCCTCCTGTCCTCCCACCCCTCTGCCTGAGGTGGGACTGGGAGCATCCAGGGCTGCAGGCCCAGCCTCCTGTCCTCCCACCCCTCTGCCTGAGGTGGGACTGGGACCATCCAGGGCTGCAGGCCCGTCCTGTCCTCCCACCCCTCTGCCTGAGGTGGGAGTGGGACCATCCAGGGCAGCAGGCCCGGCCTCCTGTCCTCCCACCCCTCTGCCTGAGGTGGGAGTGGGACCATCCAGGGCTGCAGGCCCGGCCTCCTGTCCTCCCACCCCTCTGCCTGAGGTGGGACTGGGAGCATCCAGGGCTGCAGGCCCGTCCTCCTGTCCTCCCACCCCTCTGCCTGAGGTGGGACTGGGACCATCCAGGGCTGCAGGCCCGGCCTCCTGTCCTCCCACCCCTCTGCCTGAGGTGGGAGTGGGAGCATCCAAGCTGCAGGCCCAGCCTCCTGTCCTCCCACCCCTCTGCCTGAGGTGGGAGCGGGACCATCCAGGGCTGCAGGCCCGGCCTCCTGTCCTCCCACCCCTCTGCCTGAGGTGGGACTGGGACCATCCAGGGCTGCAGGCCCGGCCTCCTGCCCTCCCACCCTCTGGCCAGCACCTCGGGGGCATCCTCCACTGCCGGGGGCAGGGCGGACAAGACATTATGTGGGGGCGGCAGCCTCCCGTCGCTCCGCTGCCCCCGCGGTGCCCTCGCCCTCCCGCCTGCTCACGCGGCAGCGGGGGGTGAAGTGCTATGCCCACCCTACCATGACCATTGAGGCGTGCACCCGTGCGATGGGCGGGGCTGTCGGCCCCTCGGCCATCGTAGCCGCCTCGCGGATGTACGGCAAGGCCGGGTTCTTCCTGCGGGCCGAGCAGGCGGCCCACCGGGCCCTGGAAAGGGGGCTCACGGTGGGCGGGACACACGTGGCGGTGGAGCCGCTGGAGGCCACCGCAGAACGTGTTGTTCTATCAAACGTCCCGCCCTCCCTCCCCACCGAGCTCCTCCTGCCCCATCTCTCCCGTGTTGGTGCCCATCCCCCTGACGCCTGGCCCGGGGCACACAATGAAGAGAAGCAAGGCCGGGGGGGCCTCCGAGGCCCCCGAGCCTCTCGAGCTGCTGTCGCCCCCCGAGCAGGAGGACCCGGGGTCGAGCGGAGTCGAAGCCCCTGGGGGCCCGTCCCGCCCGGTGCAAGTTTCCTCCCCGGACGCCTCCTCTTCACCATCGCCGGGGGCCGGCAGCAGCAGCGACCACTCATCGTGCCGCTGTGGGCTGTGGACGGGGGAGGACTGGGAAGGCTCCCCGTCCTCTACACCCGAGCGGGCGACGCCGGAGAGCCCTGTTTTCAACCCGGACATGTTTCCGGGGGGCCTCTCCGAGGTCCCGGAGTCGCCGGCGTGGGTGGAGGCGCCGTCCACGGGCCCTGAGCCGCGGGAGGAGCCTGCGAGGGACCTGCCTGAGGACGACCCTGGGGGTGGGGTCGACTCGGGCCAAGGGTTAGCCGGTGGGCCCGTGCCGCCCGCCATACTCCATGTGGCGGGGCACTCGAGCCCGGGAGGTGACCGTTCGGAGGAGGAAGGCTGCTCGGTGGCGGGTGAGGAGGAGGATTTAGACGCGCTCTGCAGCGAGGCAGAGGGCACCCTCACACCCGGCACCGAGTCTCCCCTCGTCCCCCCTGCGGAACGCCGGACATTTCTGGGAACGCACCATGGTGACCCGGACTGTGTGCGGCTGGCCCTGGGCAGCTGGGGAAACCTGGGGCTGCTCTTGGCCCCGCCCGGGCCTATGTCAGAGAGGCCCGGGAGTTCGATCAAGACCAGGAGGAGCAGCGCCAAGCTGCTCAGTTCCTTGTGGGACTCCTGAGGGAGTGGCGGGGGCGGTACCCCCACTCTGAGCACTGAAGGTGTCGGTGACGGACAGACAATACTACTGACATGGAGGTAACCATGGCCAGCCTCAACATCAACGGCAGCAGCCACGCGCACCACCGGTTCCAGTTCCTGTCTATCCTCCGGGACGGAAAGTACGGGGTGTGCTTCCTGCAGGAAACCCAGGCCATCCGGGTGACGAAGCTCAGGGGACCCTGGAGGGGCAAGGAGGAGTCTTCATGAGTCACCTGGCCCCACGTTCGGGCGGGGTGGCTATCTTGTTGGCTCCACATTTTCAGCCGAAGATCTTGCGGGTCAAGGAGCCGGTGCCAGTCCGTCTGCTGCACCTAAAGGCCCGTTTCGGGGCAGCGGTGATTCACTTTGTAAATGTATCCGCTCCCGTGGCCGGACCGCAGCAGGCGACTTTCTTCCAAAAGGTGTCCACTCTTCTCGGCACCATCCCGGTGGGAGAGTTGTTATTGAAAATATGGAAAGATGTGTCATTTGAAACATGTAAGTCTGGCAATATCTGGTCTGGGAGAAACAAGAGAGGATACAGGGAAAGATCCCACAAAGGATTAACAGCAGCTGCCAGGAGAGGATTATAAAATGCAGATAGCCTTGCTCAAGCAGGCTTAGCAAACAAGACAAACAGGATTTTGAATGAAGCCAAAAACAATGGCCCACACCTTCATTGAAAGTAACTGTCTTAGTTAGCAGCTGGAAAAAAGGATGAGGTTCAGTTGAATTTGGTGATAATTCGAGGTGTGAAAATTTGCTAAACCAGGTAAATTAAAGAAAACTGGAGACTATCAGTCTACGAGAAACATAATTCAAAGCCAAAATCAAAGTCAAAATTATGAGCTGAGGACACAATTGGAAAATAAAACTACAGAAATGACAGGAATTAAAAGTAACACCTCTTGAAACCAAAGCATTTTGATCATCACAAAGGAAACACTGTAATCAGATCTATGAGATGCAGTTATGTCAAAATGAATACTTAGTTGGATTAGAAGGTTTAGTCAAACGTACTTTGTACAATCAAAGTGAAATTAGTTACTTTACAATAAAATCATAAAAGCTAGAAAACTGTTAGAAAAATATGTAAACCCATAGACCAGGGCAGGAACTACCAGAACCAGAACCAGAACTCAGAGGGAGGGAGAGAAGCAGAGAAGAAACAAGCAGCTCAGAGTCAGATTACAGTCAGCTCGGCCATGGGAAAGACAAGGCATAGCAGCCGAGCTAAAACAGCTAATACATCTCAGGAAGACTAGAATTTAAAGAGTCAGCTCTATGTCAGTTCAGAGATAGCCAGCAGAGTCAGCTCTCACAGCTCGGTACATGGGAAAGACAGGACACAGCAACCGAGCTCATCAGCGATTACATCTAAAGAAGACCAGACTTTATAAAGAAGATTGATTGTCAAGGTGGGCCTGAAGATCCCTTCAACCACCCAGAAGGACCCAGAAGCAAGGTCTTTTTCCTTTCTGTAAAGAAAGTATTTGCAGCTGTTAAAATAAAAAATATAATAATAAAATAACTTAATTTAACCTGAAATAGTGGCATTCCAAAGTCTACTTTACTTACTTAGCAATGCGGGACCCAGGATCGATGCTACTAAGTGGGAAGTAGGTGAAATCTTCGGTGAAGGTATGGGTTATACCGGGGGATAACTTGAAAATATAGTTTGACCTGAATAGCACCCACTGAAGCTTGCATCGGAGTCGGGAGTGAGAATCCTGATCACCATTTAGAATGTCGGCCCTTTTTGGTATAGGGGGAATTCTAAGAATAGTGATGAGTTTTCAAAAACAGAGTGCATCGTCCTAGGAGGGGATTTTAATTGCACCCTCAAGGACAAGGACCGTGGTGAAGTCCAGCACAGCTCGGCGGCGGTGGTGAAGTTGAGGGACCTGGTTAGGTCCTTTGGCTTGGTGGATGTCTGGTGGACTCTCCATCCTGAATTGCGGGTGCGCACCTCTGTGCGGCCCCCGTTCAGAGCGTCCAGCATCGACCGTCTTTACATTTCCAAGACGTACTTGCCCAGCGTTCCGACGGCCTCCATGGAGCAGGTGCCGAGCTCGGATCACCACCTGGTGTGGGCGGGTCTCGCCCCGTCCCGCACTCAGACACGGTCCGCGTACTGGCACTTTAACAACCTGCTGCTGGAGGACGAGGGGTTCCTGGACTCGTTCTGCCGTTTCTGGGCCGGCTGGAGAAGGAAGCGGGATGGCTTCCCCTCCTTGAGGCTATGGTGGGATGTGGGCAAGGCCCAGATCCGTGCCTTCTGTCAGGGGTACACGAAGGGGTCTACGGCGGGGTTGAACTCCACGATCGCCAACCTGGCTGAGGAACTCCTCGATCTGGAGTCACGTCTCGCTCAGCCCGATGAGGCCCGGCCCTGGGGCTGGTGTACAGGGAGAAGAGGGGCGCACTACGGGACCTGCAACTGGCCGGGTCCAGCGGCGCGTACGTGAGGTCGCGGATCCGTCTCCTAACGGACATGGACCGCGGCTCCCGCTTCTTCTACTCGCTGGAAAGAGGACGCGGGGCCCGTCGGCAGGTTTCTACGCTGCTGGTCGACGACCGGCCCCTCGTCTCGGATCCGGAGGGGGTCAGGACCCTGATCAGGGATTTTTACTCCGACCTCTTCTCTCCGGGTCCGTCCAGCGAGGACGCTTGCAGAGTTCTGTGGGAGGACCTGCCGCAGGTGGGCCCGGAGGGCGCCGGGAAGCTCGATAATGCCATCAACCTCCAAGAGCTGACCGGCGCCCTGGACAGCCTCTCACGGGGCAAATCCCCAGGGCTGGACGGGCTGACCGTGGAGTTCTTCAGGGCGTGCTGGGACGTCCTGGGGAGCGACTACGCGGGGGTCCTGGGGGAATGTATCGCGACCGGGGAGATGCCCCTTTCGGGGCGCAGGGCCGTCGTGACCTTGCTGCCCAAGAAGGGGGATCTCCGCCGACTTAAGAACTGGCGACCGGTCTCCCTCCTCAGCACGGACTATAAAATCTTCGCCAAGGTGCTGTGTTTACGCCTTGGCCCCGAGCTGGACCACATGATCCACCCTGACCAGTCCTACAGAGTCCCGGACCGCACAATCTACGACAATATCCACCTGGCCCGGGACATTATTCACTTTACCCAGAGGACTGGTATGTCGAGCGCCTCCCTGTCTCTTGACCAGGAGAAGGCGTTCGACAGGGTGGGGCCCGGGGATTTGCTCGGGACTCTGCGAGCTGTCGGGTTCGGGTGGTATTTTGTCGCCCGGATCCGGTTACTGTCCGCCGCCTCGGAGAGTCTGATTAAGGTTAACGGGTCCCTGATGGCGCCCCTTCGCTTTGGGAGAGGAGTGCGTCAGGGCTGCCCCCTGTCCGGCCAACATTATTCCCTCTGCGTGGGGCCTTTCCTGTGCCTCCTGCGGAGGGGGTTCACGGGGCTGGTTCTGCGCGAGCCGGACGGGGGGGTGGTCCTCTCGGCGGACGCTGATGCCGTGTTCCTCATGGTCACTGACCCCGGGGACCCCCGGAGGATGCGAGAGAGCCAAGCTGTCTACTCCGCCGCGTCCTCCCCACGGATCAACTGGGCCAAATGTTCCGGACTCCTGGTCGGTCCGTGGCAGGTGGACCCCCTCCCGGAGGAGCTCGGGCCCTTCAGCTGGAGTCGGACCAACAGCCTCGACCTGGGAGTCCATCTTTGCCCGGCAGAGGGAGCCTGGCCGGCGAACGGGCAGGAGCTGGAGACCAAGGTCACCGCTGGCCTGGGACGCTGGACAGGATGGCTCCGAGTGCTGTCCCACAGGGGCCGAGTTCTCGTCATAAACCAGCTGATCGCCTCCATGCTGTGGTCCCGGCTGGTCACTGACCCCTCCCCCTGGCTTTGTCCCACCATCCAGAGAGCCCGGCTTCGGTTCCTCTGGGACAATCGACTGCACGGGGTCGCTGCGGGGGTCTGGAGTCTCCCGATGGCGGAGGGCGGTCAGGCGCTGGTGTGCCTCCGCACCCAGACTGCCACTTTCCACCCTCAGACTCTGCAGCGTTACCTGGACGCTGAGCCTCCTCCACGGTGGGGCCCTGGCGACGGATTTCTCCCCCCAGGGGCTCGGCCTGAACTACGACGTGCGGCTCCTGTCTGTGGACCAGCAGGGTCTTCGGAACTCTCTGTTGGCGCTGCCCGTCTTGTACCAGGTCCTCCTCAAAGTCTGGAACACGGTCTCCAGGCGCCGCAGCTCTCCCCCGTCAGGAGTGGCGGCTGTCGTAAGGGAGGCGCTGCTCAGGAATCCGCACCTCCGCCAATCTCCATTCGGGTGGCTGGCGGAGCGGAGGGCGGTGGGTGCCGTGGGCAGGGCTGGGTGGCGGAGGGCTGTGGGTGCCGTGGGAAGGGCTGGGTGGCGGAGGGCCGGGCTGTGGGTGCCGTGGGAAGGGCTGGGTGGCGGAGGGCTGTGGGTGCCGTGGGAAGGGCTGGGGGGCGGGGGGCCGGGCTGTGGGTGCTGTGGGAAGGGCTGGGTGGCGGAGGGCTGTGGGTGCCGTGGGCAGGGCTGGGTGGCGGAGGGCGGTGGGTGCCGTGGGCAGGGCTGGGTGGCGGAGGGCCGGGCTGTGGGTGCCGTGGGAAGGGCTGGGTGGCGGAGCGGAGGGCGGTGGGTGCCGTGGGCAGGGCTGGGTGGCGGAGGGCTGTGGGTGCCGTGGGAAGGGCTGGGGGGCGGGGGGCCGGGCTGTGGGTGCTGTGGGAAGGGCTGGGTGGCGGAGGGCTGTGGGTGCCGTGGGCAGGGCTGGGTGGCGGAGGGCCGGGCTGTGGGTGCCGTGGGCAGGGCTGGGTGGGGAGGGCTGTGGGTGCCGTGGGAAGGGCTGGGTGGGGGAGGGCCGGGCTGTGGGTGCCGTGGGCAGGGCTGGGTGGGGGAGGGCTGTGGGTGCCGTGGGAAGGGCTGGGTGGCGGAGGGCTGTGGGTGCCATGGGAAGGGCTGGGTGGCGGAGGGCTGTGGGTGCCGTGGGCAGGGCTGGGTGGCGGAGGGCCGGGCTGTGGGTGCCGTGGGAAGGGCTGGGTGGGGGAGGGCCGGGCTGTGGGTGCCGTGGGCAGGGCTGGGTGGCGGAGGGCTGTGGGTGCCGTGGGAAGGGCTGGGTGGCGGAGGGCTGTGGGTGCCGTGGGCTGGGTTGGGTGGCGGAGGGCTGTGGGTGCCGTGGGAAGGGCTGGGTGGGGGAGGCCGGGCTGTGGGTGCCGTAGGAAGGGCTGGGTGGCGGAGGCCGGGCTGTGGGTGCCGTGGGCAGGGCTGGGTGGCGGAGGGCTGTGGGTGCCGTGGGAAGGGCTGGGTGGGGGAGGGCCGGGCTGGCAGGGCGCGGGGCGGTGTCTGTCCGGCGCCCGGCCAGAGCCATCCAAGGCCTCAAGACGGCCGTGCCCGGCCCCGCGGGCACACTGGAGCGAGAGGCGGCCTGGTTGTGAGGTTGGCATCCCCGCTGAGCGAACCCCTGCTCGGCCGGAGTTCCACATCGGTCCCAGGCCCCGGTGCACCCGCCGGGCGCCGGCGCCCCACAGCCGCCTGGTGGAAATCCCCTCCGGGCCTCTGGGCACCGCGCGGAGGGGTTTCCTGTCCGGCCTGCTGCTGCACATCTTCCACCTCCTTTACCTGGCCCGCCCTCCCCACACGCGTCCGGCAGCGGAGCTCCCTGCTGGGGGCCCTCCCCACACGCGTCCGGCAGCGGAGCTCCCTGCTGGGGGGCCTCGACCGAGGTGTCCTCCCCATAGAACTGGGGGAGCTGGGGGGGAGGGTGCTGCCCGCGGCAGTGCCGCCCGATCACAGAGTCTATCACTTCTCGGCCTCCCCACAGACCTGCCTCTCCCGCGGCCTGGGGGACACCGTGGAGCGTGTCCATGTTGTCTGTCCTCGGCTGCTCTCCCGCTTTGGTTTCTCGACCACGTTGTTGTTGAGGTTTTCTTTGTGCTTCAGCCCCGCGCTCCTGATCTACGGACACCCGGTGCGGCGGGGGGCGGGGAAGGGGGAGGGTCTCCCCGTGAACCTGCTCCTGGGCCGGGCCGAACTTCCCATTTCTAGGTCCAGGCAGCGGGCGACTGAGGGGGCCGTCCGGCCCGGCTGTCTGCCCCTCTCCCGCGGCCTGGGTGGCGGCCGGGGGTCCCTGGAGCGGGGGCAGGCGCTGCCCACGGGCACACTCGAAGCTTTCCGGGCTGGCTGGGCCCCGCAGGGGGTGGGCTGCCGGACTGACCCCGATGTGGTGTATGCATTAGGGGTCATGTGGGACTGTGAAGCCGTGATGCCATTGGCTGACAGATCCCGGGTCCTGGTTGGCTGTTGATCTCTAGCTCCGCCCTGAAGGCGGAGTATAAGAACCAGGAGTTCTCCCCGCAGCTCCAGTCTGTTGCTGAACTGCGGGGGAACAGTCACGCTCAATAAAGCCTCATCGACTTCATCTCTATTCGTCTCTCGTGAGTCTTTGTGCGCTACAATTTATTAAGCGTGCTTAAAGGACGATGGAGCTCAGGATCGTCCCGGAATGCCTGAGGATCAGCCCCCACGCAGTGAACTCAGCAGCAGTTTTTAAACACTGGCAGACTTGTTTCGAGGCCTACCTCCGAACGGCCCCCGGCCGGGTCACAGAAGACCAGAAACTGCAGGTCCTGCACTCGAGGGTAAGCACGGAGATTTTCCCTCTGATCGAAGACGCAGAGGATTTCCAGACGGCGTTCGCAGCACTAAAGAGCATCTACGTTCGCCCCGTGAACCAGGTCTACGCACGCTACCAACTCGCAACGAGACGGCAAAGTCCCGGAGAATCGCTAGACGAATTCTACGCCGCGCTGCTAATTTTGGGACGGGCCTGCAGCTGCCCGCCAGTAAACACGGCTGAACACACGGACATGTTAATTCACGATGCGTTTGTGGCAGGTATGAACTCTCCCCAAATCCGCCAAAGACTTTTAGAAAAAGAGTCGCTAGGACACTCAGAGGCACGGGCCCTCGCAGCCTCCCTGGATGTGGCCGCGCAAAACGCCCGCACCTACGGCCCCGACCGTGCGGCAGCCCCTTGGGCTCCGTGGACCCCCGTCGCGACAAACCCTCCCCCTCACAGGTTTGCGCGGTTAAAGTGGCAGATCATCCCGGGGGGGCCCGCTGCTATTTCTGCGGCCAGGCGAAACACCCCCGGCAGCGCTGCCCGGCCCGCGCAGCGATTTGCAAGAGCTGCGGCAAAAAGGGCCATTTCGCGGCTGTGTGCCGGTCCCGGGGGGTCACCGCTGTCCCCGGAGAAGAAAGAGTCCAGCGCATCCCAAACGCTCCCCAACGCCCCCCCCCCCCCCCCAGCGCCCCATGTGCGACCCGCAGGCGCCGCCATTTTGGGTCCCGGCCACCACGAGGGGAGGATGGGCGCCGCCATCTTGTGACCCCCCCAGTCATGTGCGATGCATGGGGGCGGCCATTTTGTTCACCCCCGCCGCCATCTTGTGACTCCCCAGCCATGTGCGATGCATGGGGGCGGCCATTTTGTTCACCCCCGCCGCCATCTTGGACGACAACTATGGACCCCAGCATCGACGGCTCCACGGGGTCCGAAGAAGACGCTGAGACACTGCGACCACGTCTGGCCTCGGTGACGCTGGACCAAGCACGGCCCCGGACGCTCCAGACGACGACAACAACGGTGCTGATCAACGGACACGAGACACCATGCCTGATCGACTCCGGGAACACCGAAAGCTTCATCCACCCCGACACGGTAAGACGCTGTTTTTTGACCATCCGTCCCAGTACGCAAAAGGTTTCCCTAGCTGCAGGATCCCACTCCGTACAGATCAAAGGGTTCTGCATAGTGACCCTAACGGTGCAAGGGAGGGAGTTTAAAAACTACAGGCTCTACGTCCTTCCCCAACTCTGTGCGCCCACATTACTGGGATTAGATTTCCAGTGCAACCTGCAGAGCCTAACCTTCAAATTCGGCGGCCCAATACACCCACTCACTATCTGCGGCCTCGCAACCCTCAAAGTTGAACCCCCGTCCTTGTTTGCGAACCTCACCCCGGATTGCAAACCCGTCGCCACTAGGAGCAGACGGTACAGCGCCCAGGACCGGACATTTATTCGGTCTGAAGTCCAGCGGTTGCTGAAGGAAGGCATAATCCAGGCCAGCAATAGTCGCTGGAGAGCGCAGGTGGTAGTAGTAAAGACAGGGGAGAAGCAAAGGATGGTCATAGACTATAGCCAGACCATCAACAGGTACACACAACTAGACGCGTACCCTCTCCCCCGCATATCCGACATGGTCAATCGGATTGCCCAATACAAGGTCTTCTCCACCGTGGACCTCAAGTCCGCCTACCACCAGCTCCCCATCCGCCCAAGTGACCGAAAGTACACAGCCTTCGAGGCAGACGGGCGACTATACCACTTCCTAAGGGTCCCATTTGGCGTCACAAACGGGGTCTCGGTCTTCCAACGGGAGATGGACCGAATGGTTGATCAACACGGGTTGCGGGCCACGTTCCCGTACCTCGACAACGTAACCATCTGCGGCCACGATCAGCAGGACCACGATGCCAACCTCCAAAAATTCCTCCAGACCGCTAAAGCCTTGAACCTCACATACAACGAGGACAAGTGCGTGTTTAGCACAAACCGGTTGGCCATCTTGGGATATGTAGTGCGCAATGGGATAATAGGCCCTGACCCCGAACGCATGCGCCCCCTCATGGAATTTCCCCTCTCCCACTGCTACAAAGCCCTGAAACGCTGCCTGGGGTTCTTTTCGTACTACGCCCAGTGGGTCCCCCAGTACGCAGACAAGGCCCGCCCCCTAATACAGACCACTACCTTCCCCCTGTCGACAGAGGCTCGCCAGGCCTTCAGCCGCATCAAAGCGGATATCGCAAAGGCCACGATGTGCGCCATCGACGAGTCCCTCCCCTTCCAGGTCGAGAGCGACGCCTCCGACGTAGCTCTAGCGGCCACCCTTAACCAAGCGGGCAGGCCCATGGCCTTTTTCTCCCGAACCCTCCACGCCTCAGAAATCCGCCACTCCTCAGTGGAAAAGGAGGCCCAGGCCATAGTGGAAGCTGTGCGACATTGGAGGCATTACCTGGCCGGGAGGAGATTCACTCTCCTCACTGACCAATGGTCGGTAGCTTTCATGTTCGATAATGCACAGCGGGGCAAAATTAAAAATGACAAGATCTTAAGGTGGAGGATCGAGCTCTCCACCTTCAACTACGAGATCTTGTACCGTCCCGGAAAGCTGAACGAGCCGTCCGATGCCCTATCCCGCGGCACATGTGCCAACGCACAAATAGACCGTCTCCAAACCCTCCACGAGGACCTCTGCCACCCGGGGGTCACTCGGTTCTACCATTTTATAAAGTCCCGCAACCTCCCCTACTCTGTATGGAGGTCCGTACAGTCACCAGGAACTGCCACATCTGCGCAGAGTGCAAACCGCACTTTTTCAGGCCGGATAGAGCGCACCTGATCAAGGCTTCCCGTCCCTTTGAACGCCTCAGTCTGGATTTCAAAGGGCCCCTCCCCTCCACCGACCGCAACGCATACTTCCTGAACGTGGTGGACGAGTACTCTCGTTTCCCTTTCGCCATCCCCTGCCCCGACATGACAGCGGCCACAGTTATTAAAGCCCTTAGCACCATATTCACACTGTTCGGTTGCCCCGCATATATCCATAGCGACAGGGGGTCCTCCTTCATGAGTGACGAGCTGCGCCAGTTCCTGCTCAGCAAGGGTATAGCCTCGAGCAGGACGACCAGCTACAACCCCCAGGGGAACGGGCAAGTAGAGAGGGAGAACGGCACGGTCTGGAAGGCCGTCCTACTGGCCCTACGGTCCAAGGATCTCCCAGTTTCACGGTGGCAGGAGGTCCTCCCGGACGCTCTCCACTCCATCCGGTCGCTGCTGTGTACCACCACTAACCAAACGCCTCATGAGCGCCTCCTTGTCTTCCCTAGGAGATCCTCCTCTGGAACGTCGCTGCCAACCTGGCTGGCGGCCCCAGGACGCATCTTGCTCCGGAAACATGTGCGGGCGCACAAGTCGGACCCGTTGGTCGAGAGGGTTCACCTCCTCCACGCGAACCCGCAGTACGCCTACGTGGCGTACCCCGACGGCTGACAGGACACGGTCTCCCTGCGGGATCTGGCGCCCGTCGGCAACACGCACACCCCCTCGACACCAATCACCCCCTCCCTGCCACCGGCGCACCCCGCGACCGCCCCCTTCCCGGGAGGATCGGTCCTCCTCCCGTGTCCGACCAGGAGTGAAGCAGAAGCAGACACCGTAAAGCTCCCGGAGACGACAACGCCGGAACAAGCACCTGCACCACCACCGGGGCTGAGGCGATCGACAAGGAAGACCAGACCGCCCGCTCGACTCGTGGCATCGGCGTGACACCAAGAATGTTGTGGACTTTAACGAGAATGTTCTTTTTCTTCTTACGAATATTGTAAACAGTTCACAAACCCTGTACATAGCCCAGTGTAGGGCAAAGTGTAGGGCACTGTAATGACATGCAAAAAGTTTTTTTTCCTCCCAGGACCAGCCTTGTAAACCCCTACCACCATGCGAAGCACCACCCCGCTGGGTTCATTTTTAACAAGGGGTGAATGTGGTAGTATGCATTAGGGGTCATGTGGGACTGTGAAGCCGTGATGCCATTGGCTGACAGATCCCGGGTCCTGGTTGGCTGTTGATCTCTAGCTCCGCCCTGAAGGCGGAGTATAAGAACCAGGAGTTCTCCCCACAGCTCCAGTCTGTTGCTGAAATGCGGGGAACAAGTCACGCTTAATAAAGCCTCATCGACTTCATCTCTATTCGTCTCTCGTGAGTCATTGTGCGCTACACCCCATTCTCACACTTTCATTTGGCGGCGTTTTGTTGAGTTTTTGTCTCTCCTTTTTGTTCTTTTTGGGTTGTGCTGCGCCCGGCGTTTTGGAGCCCACCCCCTTTTCTTTCTCCCTCAGTCACTTTGTGTTCCTTTACTCAGTCGCTCCAATAGGCATCATGCAGCACACTCGTCCCCTGCTGCATGGACAGAAATGTGGCCGGGCTTCACCAAAACAAAAACAAAATGATGTGTTTGCATTCTTTGGCCCTAATTTTATAAATATAGCAGTAACACCTTATAAAAGGTGCTGGGAGTTTGTGTAACTGAGAGGGAGAATCTTGGCCTCTTGCTGTGTTTCTAGTTTAACCATTTTCCTGCGCATGAGTTCATTTTCTCCCTCTTTCCCCCAGGAATTTGAATTTTGAATAAGAACATAAGAACTAGGAGCAGGAGTCGGCCACCTGGCCCCTCGAGCCTGCTCCACCATTCAATGAGATCATGGCTGATCTTTGTGGACTCAGCTCCACTCTCCGGCCCGTACACCATATCCCCCAATCCCTTTATTCTTTAGAAAGGCATCTAACTTTTTCTTAAAAACGTTTAAAGAAGGAGCCTCAACTGCTTCACTGGGCAAGGA
Source organism: Scyliorhinus torazame (assembly GCF_047496885.1). Classification (NCBI taxonomy): domain Eukaryota; kingdom Metazoa; phylum Chordata; class Chondrichthyes; order Carcharhiniformes; family Scyliorhinidae; genus Scyliorhinus; species Scyliorhinus torazame. The sequence goes on along the minus strand of NW_027308129.1, from coordinate 115,402 downwards.
ATTCCAGAGATTCACAACCCTTTGGGTGAAGAAGTTCCTCCTACACTCCGTCCTAAATCTACCTCCCCTTATTTTGAGGCTATGCCCCCTAGTTCTGCTTTCCCCGACCAGTGGAAACAACCTGCCCCCATCTATCCTATCTATTCCCTTCATAATCTTATATGTTTCTATAAGATCCGCCCGCATCCTTCTAAACTCCAACGGGTACAGTCCCAGTCTACTCAACCTCTCGTCATAATCTAATCCCCTCAACTCTGGGATCAACCTAGTGAATCTCCTCTGCACTCCCTCCAGTGCCAATATGTCCTTTCTCAGGTAAGGAGACCAAAACTGAACCAATACTCCAGATGTGGCCTCACCAACACCTTATACAATTGCAGCGTAACCTCCCTAGTCTTGAACTCCATCCCTCTAGCAATGAAAGACAAAACTCGATTTGCCTTCTTAATCACCCGTTGCACCTGCACACCAACTTTTTGCGACTCGTGCACCAGCACACCCAGGTCCCTCTGCACAGCAGCATGTTTTAACATCTTACCGTTTAAATAATAAACCATTCCTCTGTTATTCCTCCCAAAATGGATAGCCTCACACTTGGCAACATTGAATTCCATCTGCCAGACCCTAACCCATTCACCTAACCTATCCAAATCCTTCTGCAGACTTCCGGTATCCTCTGTACTTTTTGCTTTACCACTCATCTTAGTGTCGTCTGCAAACTTTGACACATTGCACTTGGTCCCCAACTCCAAATCATCTATGCAAATTGTGAACAACTGCGGGCCCAACACTGATCCTTGAGGGACCCCACTAGTTACACGTTGCCAACCAGAGAAACACCCATTTATCCCCACTCTCTGCTTTCTGTTAGTTAACCAATCCTCTACCCATGCTACCACTTTACCCTCAATGCCATGCATCTTTAGTTTATGCAGCAACCTTTTGTGTGGCACCTTGTCAAAAGCTTTCTGGAAATCCAGGTATACCACATCTGCAATGTGAGCAGGAATCTTTGGACAAGGGCTATCCTCCAGAGGACAAGTGGATGGACTGAGGCCTACTCCACAGGCCGCACTCACGTGAGTTGTCTCTTTATTGCCGCCCCGGCCTTGCACTTAGACACAAACACATTAACCCTTTGGTGGGTGACAAAGAGCAAATTAAAAACCTGCAATATGAAGCTGTCTCAATTTTGTTTATGAACCCAAAATAACAGGGTTCTTTTAAATCTGGGTGTCCCGAAAGAGAGGGAGGGGTTGGATTTCATTGTCTGAGCCCCGATCACTCTCTGTATAACCTGTTAGCTATTTTAAACGACACTCAACACTGCTGACTGCACCTTCTGGGATCTTTCTGTGTACCAATGGATTTTGTTTTAAAAAGGTTTTTCTCAGTTTTGAGAGGCAGTTTAACTCTTTCAGAGGATTGAAGGGAGTTCTTTAGACTGGGTCCAATCCACTCACACAGGATGAGGGGGGAGGAAAGGGTTTAGATCCAGGGGGGACTGGAGCTCGTAGCAGGAGTGAGGGGGGTGGGCGGGGGGAGAGGAAAGACAGCATCCCGCCTGGTTAGGTTCACATTGCTGCTGCTGTGGGATCTTGCTGTTCACGCACAGGCCTGTGGCCTTTGCCCGCAAAGTAATTGAGATCTCAACTCTTAAATTAAAATAGCACACGGAGTGCAAAGTGGGTTCGAAGGTCTCACATTTTAAGGACTTGGGAATGAGTGAGTTGCTGAACCGATTTCACAGGGGACTGAGGGGATATTCAGCCAGGATCACACTGCTGCGTGTGGGATCTTACTGTGCAATCAATACTGCTGTCAGTTTGTACAGTGCAACAATGGTGTAGAAACAGAGAGAGATAGAGAAATCCCAGATCAGAAATTCTGAACTCAATTTGCAAAGTGTTATCATTTTGGCGATCTCCCTGTGCACACGTTGCCAGCAGAATTCACAAAATTAATAATATTGGGGTCACTTTAGGGCAGCAGGGTGGCGCAGTGGGTTAGCACTGCAGCCTCACGGCGCCGAGGTCCCAGGTTCGATCCCGTCAGTGTCCGTGTGGAGTTTGCACATTCTCCCCGTGTCTGCGTGTGTTTCACCCCCACAACCCAAAGATGTGCTACGTTGGTGAATTGGCCACCCTAAATTGCCCCTTAATTGGAAAAAATGAATTGGGTATTTTAAATTTATTTTCAAAAAATTAAACAATAAAAAAAATAGTGGGGTCACTTTCAAAACAAATTCATTGACTGTAAAGTAATCTCGATGGCTCGGAATAACAGTCCCTTAACTTGAAGCGGGTATAATTCTGGAATGAAGCCTGTATTTTAGGCCGAGACATAAATATGAGGGAGAAATTAAATTGGCAGGGGGCCATTTAAATTCAGGTTACTGTTGTTGTGAGTGCTGGATTCCTGTGCCTGACTCTCTCTCTCTCTCTCCTTCCCAACTACTGGGGTACTGGGGTGAGGGGGAGACAGAGCGCGGAGTACGGAAAGAGTGTGGGGAGGGGTGTGAGGGAGATTAGAGAGAGGGAGAGGAGAAAGACAGAGAGAGCATGAAGGGAGAGGGAGGCTGTGAAAAAGAGAGGCTTTCTCTCCCTCTCTACCTTCTTTCCATTCTTGTCTCTCTCTCTCTCTGTCTCCCCAGCGTTCTGCCACTATCTGTCCATCTCTCTCCAGCATTTTAGTGTCTCTTTAAACCTTTAATCTATGAAAACCACCCCACAAACTGCAATGGGGAGTCTCATCCCTTCTTTCTGGGGATACCCTGATTTGGGAAAAGAATAGAAATAAATGGTGGGAGGGAGACTTTAAAAAGTCTCTAAACGGACCGGGCAGTGGGTTTCCCAGTTTAAAGAGGGGAGTTTCTCTCTTTCTGGGGACAGTGGATGTGTCTCCAGACTGGGAATACCCATGGTGTTCACGGGGGGGGGAGTTTAGGGGGGGCAGGGGGAGATGGAAGAACAAATATAGCAGGCAATGGAAGGAATATGTCCCCCCCCCCTCCCCGCTCACTTGCCTGTCCCTGACAGGATCACATTGCTGGTTGTGGGATCCTGCTGTGCATCAATGGCCTGCTGCATTTCCTAAACTTCAACTTAGAGACCACACACATTTGAAATTAAACTAGTTGTCTGAGTGTAAAGCAGTCGGGAGGGGGTGAGGGAGTGGGTCTGAAATGAATAGGCCGCAGCCTGGGTAAAGATTTGTCCTCAATCCCAGTGGTGTTTGTGTTTTAGACAGGGCGGTGGCATTGGAAGGATTTCGGAGGGGGTTTTGTGGTGAAATATCCCTGTCTCTGTCCCTCCAGCTTTCTATCTCTCCCTCTTTCCAATCTCTCTCTCTTTCCAATCTCTCCCTCCTTCCCAATCTCTCCCTCCTTCCCAATCTCTCCCTCCTTCCCAATCTCTCCCTCTTTCCAATCTCTCCCTCTTTCCAATCTCTCCCTCCTTCCCAATCTCTCCCTCTTTCCCAATCTCTCCCTCCTTCCCAATCTCTCCCTCTTTCCAATCTCTCCTTCTTTCCAATCTCTCCCTCTTTCCAGCCATTTCTTTCTCTATTTCACCTTGTAGTAAATGTAAAAGAAAATCCCAATGCGATTTGTCGAGAGATAAGAGAGAGGGAGAGGGAAAACAGAGAGAGGGTGGAGGGAGAGCGAGAGGAAAAGAGAGGGGAGAGAGAGGTCGGAGGGAGATGGAGAGAAAAAGAGAGGTGGAGAGAGAAAGACAGAGAGAGATACAGTGAAAAGGAAAGGGTCTGTGGGTGCGGTTCTGCTGTGTGCAGTCAAGCTCGGCCCAGTTACATTGTGTTTTAGAAAGTGCGATTTTACACAAACTACAGCCCTGAGACAGTCGATTTGAAAATGTCTCCTGAGGGAAAGAAGCCCTGTGAGAAAATGAGAGGGGGTGTGGGAGAAATTCCCTGTCTCTTTTTTCCCCACCGCACCTCCCCCCTCCCCCACCACAAGCCTCTCTCTCTCTCTCCGGCTACCTCTCTCTATATTTCCTCTTCCAATAAAATGATAGAAACACCAATGTGATTTGTCGTTATTTGAATGGGGGGCTGGCGGGGGTGGGGAATGTGTGTGTGGGGGGGGGGGGGGGAGGTTGAGTGGGAGGTTGTTAAGAGACACAGGATATGGACTGGGCTCCTCTATCCATCATGTTTATTTATTGTGGGATCTTGCTGTGCACACTGCAACATGTAAACGTGAACACACCGCCTTTCCTAATGTTGCCCAGGTGCTGGGATTGAAGTTGTAAATGTGAGGCAGTGTCAGGGACTGTTTCTAATCCCAGAGTATCTCCTGTGCTGAAGATGGGCTGATTAGTGAAGTGTTGGTGATGGGGAGGGGGGTGCATGTGTGTGTGTGTGTGTGTGTCTGGGGCAGGCTGGGGGGGGCAGGCTGGGCTGGGGGGGGGGGGGGGGGGTAATTCAGTCACCGAGTTCTCCAAAGTCTCCAAACTTTCCCCCACTCCCCCCACCTCACTGCCAGTTTCAAAGAGGGACTTTCATTTCACTTCAATGAGACAATTGGCCAATTGCAGAGTGCCCGTGTTTTACTGGAACGTCAGTGTTGTGTGTGGAAAAGCCCAGGGCAGCGTTTGAATTGACTTTGACAAAATTTCTGCTTGTCAGATTCTCTGTCTCTTTCCCCGTCTTACTCCCCGAGTCAGAGAAATGGGTGAAGAGAGAGTGGCGAGGGAGGGGAGAGAGCGAGGGAAACAGGAATAGAGAACAGAATAGAGGTGGAGTTTGGTGGGAGGGTCAAAGAGGGGATGGGGAGGTGGGGGGGGGGGGGGGGTAGGCACACAGTATATGGGGGTCTCCAGTGTGGAGTCAGTGCCCTGCTCCCAGTCTCAGGGGGGTGGGGCAGGGGAGGGTTAGGTTATGTCCCCTCCCCCCCCCCCCAAAGGTGCTTTACAGTCCATGAACTAGTTTAATTTGACATTGTGTGTGGTCACTAAGCTGACAGTCCAGGGAAGGCTGCAGGCCAGTGGTGCACAGCAAGATCCCACAGACAGCAATGTGATCCTATCCGGGTGGGGAGGTGGGAGACACACTTTCCTTCCCCTGCCCGCTGACATCCTCCCTCCCTCTCCCCCGTACCCACACCCTCTCTCTGAACACGCCCCACCCCACCCGTGAACACCATCTGTATTGCCAGTCTGCAGACACTTCCCCTCTGCCCCCAGAAAGAGTTACCCTGCCCTCTGTGCACTGGCAAATCAGCTGCCCATTCCTTTAGGAGTCTTTTTCCAATCGCCCTTCCAGCAAATATTTCTATTCCCCAATCCGGTGCAGAAAGTGGGAGAAGTTAGCGGAAGCTGAGTTGAAAGTTGTTTAACACCAGACTGCATTCTGGATTCATGCTAGCAGGTTTATACATGGCGATGACGTGAGGCTTTAGTGACATTCGCAGGAATCAGTTTGAATTGAGATTTAGTGACAGGCTGACTTTCAATTTGTCCCTTTGTCTCTCTTTACCCATGTCTCTCTCTATTTCCTCAGTCTGTGTCTCGTTCTGTCTCTCTCTGACTGTCGGTCTCTCCCTGTCTCCCGCTCCCTCTGACTGTCTCTCTCTCTTTACCTCTCTCTCTCTCTGACTGTCTCTCTCTCTCTTTACCTCTCTCTCTCCCTCCGTCCCTGCCTTTATATCTCTGCCAGTCTCTCCCTCAATCTGTCTCCCTCTCTCCCTCTCTCTCTGACTGTCTCTCTCTCTCTCTTTACCTCTCTCTCTCTCCCTCCGCTCCTGCCTTTCTGTCTCTACCAGTCACTCTCTCTACCTCCTCCCCACCCGTCTTTTTCTCTCTCTCTCCATAAACAGTAAACACTTGGAATAGAACATAGAAAAGTGCAGCAGAGAACAGGCCCTTCGGCCCCTCGATGTTGTGCCGAGCCTTGTCCGAAACCAAGATCAAGCTATCCCACTCCCTGTCATTCTGGTGAGCTCCATGTGACTATCCACTAACCGCTTGAAAGTTCCTAAAGTGTCCGACTCCACTCTCACAGCAGGCAGTCCATTCCACACCCTAACCACTCTCTGAGTAAAGAACTTACCTCGGACATCCCTCCTATATCTCCCACCCTGAATCTTCTCGTTATGCCCCCTTGTAACAGCTACATCCGCCCGAGGAAATAGTCTCTGAACGCCCACTCTATCTATCCCCCTCATTTTCTTATAAACCTCTATTCAGTCGCCTCTCATCCCCCTCCGCTCCAAAGACAAAAGCCCTAGCTCCCTCAAACTTCCCTCATAAGACCCATCCTGCAAACCAGGCAGCATCCTGGTGAATCTCCTTTGCACCCTGATGCACGAGCAATGACCACTAAAGCGAGGTTGTCGTCCAACTGAAGGCTTTAATAAGCTGGACGTTTCCCCCAGCAGCTCAGGCTGGGGCGGCACGGGCTCTTATACCCCGCCTAGCAGGGCGGAGCTTTCATACATTCTAACCAATAGAAAGCATTCAGTTTCCACCAATGGTGCTTCAGCCTATCAGGTACCGTAATACCTATAATACCACATTCACCCCCTGTTAAAAAAGAGTCCGGCGGGGGTGGTGGCCTGAAACTACAAAACATGGCACCGTGGTATAATTAGTTATGGAGATACTGTAATACCTCCGTACAGTGTTTAGTAACTATTTACAAGTCTGATAGCTGTGTACATTCGATGGTTTCTATTTACAGATTACAAGTAAAATGAAGCAATCAGTCGATCGGGGGCCCTGGCCGTCCTCTCTGACCGTCGGAGCTTTTTCTGACTCCGGTGGAGGCTCGGGCGTCTGAGACTCCGGGAGCGTGGCTTCCATCTCCATGGCTGCTTCGGCACTCCTCGACGGCGCTGGTGGGGAAAACGGTTGACCTGGAAGGGGGCGTCGGTGGGTGGGGGGGGGGGGGGGGGGGGTCCTCGGCGGGGCCGATGGAAGGGCCGATCCTCCGGGAAGGTGCTGCCGTGGAGGGGAGGGTGGGACTCGCGGCTGGAATGTACATGGGGTTCCGGAGGGCGCCAGGTCCCATAGGGAGACCGTATCTTGTCGGCCGTCGGGGTATGTCTCGTAGGCGTACTGGGGTTAGCGTGGAGCAGATGGACCCTCTCGACCAACGGGTCCGACGTGTGCGCCCGCATGTGTTTTCAGGGCAGGATGGGACCGGGTGCTGCCAGCCAGGTCGGGAACGAGGTCCCAGAGGAGGACTTCCTGGGGAAGACAAGGAGACGTTCGTGAGGTGTCTGGTTGGTGGTGGTACACAGCAGTGACCGGATGGAGTGGAGGGCATCCGGGAGGACTTCTTGCCAGCGGGAGACTGGGAGGTTCCTGGACTGTAGGGCCAGTAGGACGGTCTTCCAGACGGTTCCCTTCTCCCTCTCTACCTGTCCGTTACCCCGGGGGTAACTGGTCGTCCTGCTCGAGGCGATGCCCTTGCTGAGCAGGAATTGACGCAGTTCGTCGCTCATAAAGGAGGACCCCCTATCACTGTGTATGTAAGCGGGGAACGCGAACAGTGTAAAGATACCCTGGAGGGCCTTGATAACGGTCTTTGCGGTCATGTCGGGGCAGGGGATGGCGAACGGGAACAGTCCTCGTCAATCACGTTCAGGAAGTACGTGTTGCGGTCGGTGGAGTGGAGAGGGCCTTTGAAGTCCATGCTGAGGCGTTCAAAGGGACGGGAAGCCTTTATCAGGTGTGCCCTCTCTGGCCGTTAGAAGTGCGGTTTGCACTCCGCGCAGATTTGGCAGTCCCTGGTGGCTGTCCTGACCTCCTCGATGGAGTCGGGCAGGTTGCGGGTCTTGACAAAATGGAAAAGGCGAGTGGCCCCCGGGTGGCAGAGGTCCTCGTGGTGGGCTCGGAGGCGGTCCACTTGTTCGGTGGCACATGTGCCGTGGGACAGGGCGTCAGGAGGTTCGTTTAGCTTCCCGAGACGATACAAGATCTCGGAGTTGTAGGTGGAGAGCTCGATCCTCCACCGCAAGATCTTGTCGTTTATTATCTTGCCCCGCTGTGCATTATTAAACATCAAAGCAACCGACCGTTGGTCAGTGAGGAGAGTGAATCTCCTGCCGGCCAGGTAATGCCTCCAATGTCGCACAGCTTCCACTATGGCCTGGGCCTCCTTTTCGACTCAGGAGTGGCGGATTTCGGAGGCATGGAGGGTACGTGAGAAGAAGGCCACGGGTCTGCCTGCTTGGTTGAGGGTGGCCGCCAGAGCTACGTCGGACGCATCGCTCTCGACCTGGAAGGGGAGGGACTCGTCGATGGCGTGCATCGTGGCCTTTGCAATGTCTGCTTTGATGCGGCTGAAGGCCTGGCGGGCCTCTATCGACAGGGGAAGAACTGTGGGTTGGATCGGGGACGGGGCTTTTCCGCGTAGTTGGGGACCCACTGGGCATAGTAGCCCAGGCAACATTTCAGGGCCTTGGAGCAGTGAGGGAGGGTGAACTCCATAAGGGGGCGCATGCGTGCAGGTTCGGGGCCTATAACTCCATTTCGCGCCTTGTAGCCGAGGATGGCTAGACAGTCGGTGCTAAACACGCATTTATCCTTGTTGTATGTCAGGTTAAGGATTTTAGCGGTCTGGAGAAATGTTCGGAGGTTGGTGTCGTGGTCCTGCTGGTCGTGGCTGCAGACGGTGACATTATAGAGATACGGGAATGTTGCCCGTAAACCGTGCCAGTCAACCATTCGGTCCATCTCGCGCTGGAAGACCGAGACCCCGTTGGCTCATGTCACAACAATGATTACTGGAATTAAAACCTGAGATATAATTGTTAGTGTCAGCGACATGCAAAATATTTCAAAATGCATATTATTGTAGCAAGTTAAAAAAATTAATACATATCGTTGGTGATCAATGGATTGAATGGAATCAGTTCCTTCCCATGAGCATTCTGTCGGAATATTATCAGCGTTTTAATGGTCTGTCTTTGGTTCTCAGTTCCATCAGGTCCGGTTTCCGAAGCTGCGCGCGGCATTCCCCATTCCCGCAGCCGGTCAGTGAGTTTCCCGTTGTGGCCTCCCCACGGCGTGGGGAAACCCGCGGACATGGGGGCGCTGCCGGCGAAGGGGAGGATCCTGCCCAGGGAGAACCCCATTGATTGGGATTGTGAGCTGAACAGATGCATGTTTAATTGATGTTATTATCGTTGTGTGGTCAGGAATTACAGATTCTATTCCACTGAATAACAATCTCCATTTAATTATTGTATAAACAATAATGAGAAACGGTCTGTGATTGTTGGAATGAACAATCCTGCGGCAATCACAGTCAAAGATGCAATGAAATGTTTTCAGTCATTTGCTGTGTTTAATGGACTGAAAACCAATTTTCTATTGATGTTGCGAAATAATAATTGGTTGTAATGTTTGTTGAACTTCAACATAATGAACAAACACGTAATGAATGAATGAGTTAATTGTTTATTCGGCCAAGCAGTGAGTTCGAGTTCACTCTCATTATTGGGATAAATTACGTTAACAGGTGACTGATCTTCGACAGAAAATAATTAAATAATTCAAGTAATAAACACTCCATCTGTCATAATTTCACCAGTTTCAAGATATTTAATATCTGGACTCCGGATAGGATTTGGATTTGTTTGTTGTAACGTGTACCGAGGGACAGTTACAATGAATTCTCTATTCCAGATCTAACAGATCATTTAGTCGATGAGAAGAAACCAAAGTCCGTTAATGGGGCAACGAAAGGTCCACACTGCAAATACCGAGACAGCGGCATCGAGTGAAGCATCCAGGAGTAGTATTAATCAGATCAGCCCAGAAGAGGGTCGTTTCGCAGTCCAGTAACAGCGGGGAAGAAGCTGTATTTGAATCTGTTTCTGCGTGTTCTCAGACTTTTGTATCTCCTGACCGATGGCAAAAGTTTGCAGTTAGTAAGCCGGTTGGATGGCTCTTTGATTATGCTGCCCGCTTTCCCAAGGCAGCGGTAGATACAGGCAATGGATGGGAGGTGGGTTCGCCTGATGGACGAGGCGGTGTTCACGACTCCTCGATGTTTCTTGCGGTCTTAGGCTGAGCAATTGCGACACAACGCTGCAATGCAGCCAGATAGGATGCGTTCGATGCTGCACCTGTAAACGTTGGTAAGAGTCAGTGGGGACATGCCGAATTTCCACAGTTTCATGAGGAAGTATAGGCCCTGTTGTGATTTCTTAGTGGTAGCGTCGACGTGCTTGGAGCAGACAGATTTTTGGTGATGTGCGCAACAAGGAATTTGAAGCTATCAACCATCTCCACCTCGGCCCCGCTGATGCACACAGTAGTGTGTACAGTACTTAGCTTCCTAAAAACAATGACCAGATCTTTAGTTTCCCGTCATTGAGGGAGAGATTGTTGTCGCTGCACCACTCTACTGGATTCTCTATCCCCCTCCCGTATTATGACTTATCGTTGTTCGAGATCTGACCGAGCAGCAAACTTTAAATGGAGTTGGAGCCACATATTGCCACACGTCCTGGCTGTATAGGTAGTGTCGTACGGGGCTAAGCACGCAGCCTTCTGGGCACCGGTAATGAGAACAATCGCGGAGAAGGTCAGAATGATTGTGTCCGAAAGCGGAGCGTTAGTCAATGAATATGAGACTGACGTCGGAGTCCTTGTTGTGGAGATGTTCCAGGGATGAGTGTCGGGCCAGTGAGATGGCGTCTGCTGAGGACCGGTTACGGCACTATGCAAATTGTCGTGGATCGAGGCATCCGAGGAGTGTGGTGTTGATGTGCTTCATGGCCAAACTCTCGAAGCACTTCACTTCGATCGATGTCAAGGCCAACGGACGGTAGCCTTTGAGGCAAGTTGTCTGGTTCTTCTTTCTTCTGGATATTTTATTATTGTTTTCAGTGGTTGCAAAATATCCGTCTCCCATTGAACAACACCTCCACCTGATTGTAACTGTGTGAACAATTGCCCCGTCCGGGCCCCCCTCACCATCGCCACCATATTGTGAATGTGTGTGTGTGAGGTTGTGAACACCGAACACTTCTGTCCGCCCACTCTCCACACCCTCCACGTTATTGTGAACAGATGTGTGAGGTTGTGAACTATGAACCCACCACATGACCTCCTCATCACCTCCCTACTTTACTGTGAGTGCGTATGAGGTTGTGAAAAACTAGCACGTACAAGCGTTCCTAAGTCTGCCCTTCGAAATGACTGTGAGAGTGTTAGTGTGTGAATTGGGGAACAAGTGTTCCGCCGCCACAACCTCACCGTCCTCTTCAACTGATAGTGATCATGTGTGTGAAGTTGTGAACTATTTCCCGGTTCAATCCACACGACACCATATCCAATATGTTCTGAGAGTGTGAGGTTGAGAACAATTCCCCATACAACCGCGGCCTCAGAACGCCACCCATATTATTGAGAGTGAGTGTGAGGTTCAGAACAACTGCCGGGTCCAACCGCCCTCGTCACAACTCCCTCCACCTCAGCGTGAGGGGATTGATGTGGTGCAGAGTTGCCCCTCCCAAAGGCATATCAGCCGACTGTATTGTGAGTGTGTGAGGTTGTGGACAAGTACTCTGTCCAACCGCCCCGAACGACTAATCGGGTTCGGGAAAATCCCAAGGCTTTTTACACGTACATAAAAAGCAAGAGGGTAGCCAGGGAACGGATTGGCCCACTGAAGGATAGGCAAGGGAATCTATGTGTGAAGCCAAGGAAATGGGCGAGGTACTAAATGAATACTTTGCATCAGTATTCACCAAAGAGAAGGAATGAGTGGATGTTGAGTCTGGAGAAGGGTGTGTAGATAGTCTGGGAGATAAGTCCCCAGGGCCTGATGGGATCTACCCCAGAATACTGAAGGAGGCTGGAGAGGAAATTGCTGAGGCCTTGACAGAAATATTTGGATCCTCACAGTCTTCAGGTGATGTCCCCGAGGACTGGAGAATAGCCAATGTTGTTCCTGTGTTTAAGAAGGGTAGCAAGGATAATCCAGGGAACTACAGGCCGGTGAGCCTTACTTCAGTGGTAGGGAAATTACTGGAGAGAATTCTTCGAGACAGGATCTACTCCGATTTAGAAGCAAATGGAGGTATTAGTGAGAGAGGATAGTTTTGTGAAGGGGAGGTCGTGTCTCACTCAATTGATAAAGTTTTTAGAAGAGGTCACAAAGATGATTTATGCAGGTAGGGCAGTAGATGTTGTCTATATGGACTTCAGTAAGGCCTTTGACAAGGTCCCTCATGGCAGACTGGTACAAAAGGTGAAGTCACATGGTATCAGGGGTGAGCTGCCAAGGTGGAAACAGCGGGCAGCACGGTAGCATTGTGGATAGCACAATTGTTTCACAGCTCCAGGGTCCCAGGTTCAATTCCGGCTTGGGTCACTGTCTGTGCGGAGTCTGCACATCCTCTCCGTGTGCGCGTGGGTTTCCTCCGGGTGCTCCGGTTTCCTCCCACAGTCCAAAGATGTGCAGGTGAGGTGGATTGGCCATGATAAATTGCCCTTAGTGTCCAAAATTGCCCTTAGTGTTGGGTGGGGTTACTGGGTTATGGGGATAGGATAGAGGTGTTGACCTTGGGTAGGGTGCTCTATCCAAGAGCCGGTGCAGACTCGATGGGCTGAATGGCCTCCTTCTGCACTGTAAATTCTATGAGAACTGGCTAGGTCATAGAAGGCAGAGAGTAGCAATGGAAGGATGCTTTTCTAATTGGAGGGCTGTGACCAGTGGTGTTCCGCAGGGATCAGTGCTGGGACCTTTGCTGTTCGTAGTATACATAAATGATTCGGAGGATAAACTGATCCGATTAGTAAGTTTGCAGACGACACAAAGGTTGGTGGAATTGCGGATAGCGGTGAGGACTGTCAGAGGATACAACAGTATTTAGATCGTGTGGAGACTTGGGCGGAGAGATGGCAGATGGAGTTTAATCTGGACAAGTATGAGGGAATGCATTTTGGAAGGTCAAATGCAGGTAGGGAATATACAGTGAATTGTAGAACCCTCAAGAGTATTGAAAGTCAGAGACATCAAGGTGGACAGGTCCACAGGTCACTGAAAGGGGCAACACGGGTGGAGAAGGTAGTCAAGAAGGCATACGGCATGCTTGCCTTCATTGGCCGGGGCATTGAGGAGAAGAACTGGCAAGTCATGTTGCAGCTGTAAAGAACCTTAGGCCACACTTGGAGTATAGTGTTCAATTCTGGTCGCCACACTACCAGAAGGATGTGAAAGATTTAGAGAGGGTGCAGAAGAGATTTACCAGAATGTTGCCTGGTATGGAGGGCATTAGCTATGAGGAGCGGTTGAATAAACACGGTTTGTTCTCACTGGAACGAAGGAGGTTGAGGGGCGACCTGATAGAGGTCTACAAAGTTACGAGGGGCATAGACAGAGTGGATAGTCAGAGGCTTTTCCCCAGGGTAGAGGGGTCAATTACTAGCGGGCATAGGTTTAAGGTGAGAGGGGCAAGGTTTAGAGTAGATGTACGAGGCATGTTTTTTACACAGAGGGTAGTGGGTGCCTGGAACGCGCTACCGGAGGAGGTGGTGGAAGCAGGGACGATAGTGACATTTAAGGAGCAACTTGACAAAATATGTATAGGATGGGAATAGAGGGATATGCACCCAGGAAGTGTAGAAGATTGTAGTTTAGTCGGGCAGCATGGTCGGCACGGGCTTGGAGGGCCGAAGGGTCTGTTCCTGTGCTGTATATTTCTTTTTGCACCTTCCAACTTATTGTCAGTGTGTGTGTGAGGTTGTCAACTCCTGCCCCATCCACTGGGCTCGTCATCCGCCAGCTACTGTGAGTGTGTGTGACCTTGTGAACATCTGGCCCATCCAGCCGGTTCCTACTCCCCGCCTCACTGTGAGTGTGTGTGACACTGTGAACATCTGGCCCATCCAGCCGGTTCCTACTCCCCCGCCTCACTGTGAGTGTGTGTGACGCTGTGGACATCTGGCCCATTAAGCCGGTTCCTACTCCCCCGCCTCACTGTGAGTGTGTGTGACGCTGTGAACATCTGGCCCGTCCAGCCGGTTCCTACTCTCCCGCCTCACTGTGAGTGTGTGTAACTTTGTGAACATCTGGCCCATCAAGCCGGTTCCTACTCCCCCGCCTCACTGTGAGTGTGTGTGACGTTGTGAACATCTGGCCCGTCCATCCGGTTCCTACTCCCCCGCCTCACTGTGAGTGTGTGTGACGCTGTGAACACCTGCCCCATCCAGCCGGTTCCTACTCCCCCGCTTCACTGTGAGTGTGTGTGACGCTGTGAACATCTGGCCCATCCAGCCGGTTCCTACTCCCCCGCCTCACTGTGAGTGTGTGTGACGGTGTGAACATCTGGCCCATCCAGCCGGTTCCTACTCCCCCGCCTCACTGTGAGTGTGTGTGACGGTGTGAACATCTGGCCCATCCAGCCGGTTCCTACTCCCCCGCCTCACTGTGAGTGTGTGTGACGGTGTGAACATCTGGCCCATCCAGCCGGTTCCTACTCCCCCGCCTCACTGTGAGTGTGTGTGACGGTGTGAACATCTGGCCCATCCAGCCGGTTCCTACTCCCCCGCCTCACTGTGAGTGTGTGTGACGTTGTGAAAATCTGGCCCATCCAGCCGGTTCCTACTCCCCCGCCTCACTGTGAGTGTGTGTGACGCAGAGAACATCTGGCCCGTCCAGCCGGTTCCTACTCCCCCGCCTCACTGTGAGTGTGTGTGACGTTGTGAACATCTGGCCCATCCAGCCGGTTCCTGCTCCCCCGCCTCACTGTGAGTGTGTGTGACATTGTGAACATCTGGCCCATCCAGCCGGTTCCTACTCCCCCGCCTCACTGTGAGTGTGTGTGACGGTGTGAACATCTGGCCCATCCAGCCGGTTCCCACTCCCCCGCCTCACTGTGAGTGGGTGTGACGCTGTGAACATCTGGCCCATCCAGCCGGTTCCTGCTCCCCCGCCTCACTGTGAGTGGGTGTGACGTTGTGAACATCTGGCCCATCCAGCCGGTTCCTACTCCCCCGCCTCACTGTGAGTGTGTGTGACGTTGTGAACATCTGGCCCATCCAGCCGGTTCCTACTACCCCGCCTCACTGTGAGTGTGTGTAACGCTGTGAACATCTGGCCCATCCAGCCGGTTCCTACTCCCCCGCCTCACTGTGAGTGTGTGTGACGTTGTGAACATCTGGCCCATCCAGCCGGTTCCTACTCTCCCGCCTCACTGTGAGTGTGTGTGACGTTGTGAACATCTGGCCCATCCAGCCGGTTCCTACTCCCCGCCTCACTGTGAGTGTGTGTGACGTTGTGAACATCTGGCCCATCCAGCCGGTTCCCACTCCCCCGCCTCACTGTGATTGTGTGTGACGCTGTGAACATCTGGCCCATCCAGCCGGTTCCTACTCCCCCGCCTCACTGTGAGTGTGCGTGACACTGTGAACATCTGGCCCATCCAGCCGGTTCCTACTCCCCCGCCTCACTGTGAGTGTGTGTGACGCTGTGAACATCAGGCCCATCCAGCCGGTTCCTACTCCCCCGCCTCACTGTGAGTGTGTGTGACGTTGTGAACATCTGGCCCATCCAGCCGGTTCCCACTCCCCCGCCTCACTGTGATTGTGTGTGATGCTGTGAACATCTGGCCCGTCCAGCCGGTTCCTACTCCCCCGCCTCACTGTGAGTGTGTGTGACGTTGTGAACATCTGGCCCATCCAGCCGGTTCCTACTCCCCCACCTCACTGTGAGTGCGTGTGACGTTGTGAACATCTGGCCCATCCAGCCGGTTCCTACTCCCCCGCCTCACTGTGAGTGTGTGTGACGGTGTGAACATCTGGCCCATCCAGCCGGTTCCTACTCCCCGCCTCACTGTGAGTGTGTGTGACGTTGTGAACATCTGGCCCATCCAGTCGGTTCCTACTCCCCGCCTCACTGTGAGTGTGCGTGACGCTGTGAACATCTGGCCCATCCAGCCGGTTCCTATTCCCCCGCCTCACTGTGAGTGTGTGTGACGTTGTGAACATCTGGCCCATCCATCCGGTTCCTACTCACCCGCCTCACTGTGAGTGTGTGTGACGTTGTGAACATCTGGCCCATCCAGCCGGTTCCTGCTCCCCGCCTCACTGTGAGTGTGCGTGACGCTGTGAACATCTGGCCCATCCAGCCGGTTCCTATTCCCCCGCCTCACTGTGAGTGTGTGTGACGTTGTGAACATCTGGCCCATCCAGCCGGTTCCTACTCCCCGCCTCACTGTGAGTGTGTGTGACGGTGTGAACATCTGGCCCATCCAGCCGGTTCCTACTCTCCCGCCTCACTGTGAGTGTGTGTGACGTTGTGAACATCTGGCCCATCCAGCCGGCTCCTACTCCCCCGCCTCACTGTGAGTGTGCGTGACGCTGTGAACATCTGGCCCATCCAGCCGGTTCCTATTCCCCCGCCTCACTGTGAGTGTGTGTGACGTTGTGAACATCTGTCCCATCCAGCCGGTTCCTACTCCCCCGCCTCACTGTGAGTGTGCGTGACGCTGTGAACATCTGGCCCATCCAGCCGGTTCCTATTCCCCCGCCTCACTGTGAGTGTGTGTGACGTTGTGAACATCTGGCCCATCCAGCCGGTTCCTACACCCCCGCCTCACTGTGAGTGTGTGTGACATTGTGAACATCTGGCCCGTCCAGCCGGTTCCTACTCCCCCGCCTCACTGTGAGTGTGTGTGACGTTGTGAACATCTGGCCCATCCAGCCGGTTCCTACTCCCCCGCCTCACTGTGAGTGTGTGTGACGTTGTGAACATCTGGCCCATCCAGCCGGTTCCTACTCCCCCGCCTCACTGTGAGTGTGTGTGACGTTGTGAACATCTGGCCCTTCCAGCCGGTTCCTACTCCCCCGCCTCACTGTGAGTGTGTGTGACGCTGTGAACATCTGGCCCATCCAGCCGGTTCCCACTCCCCCGCCTCACTGTGAGTGTGTGTGACACTGTGAACATCTGGCCCATCCAGCCGGTTCCCACTCCCCCACCTCACTGTGAGTGTGTGTGACGCTGTGAACATCTGGCCCATCCAGCCGGTTCCTACTCCCCCGCCTCACTGTGAGTGTGTGTGACGTTGTGAACATCTGGCCCATCCAGCCGGTTCCTACTCCCCGCCTCACTGTGAGTGTGTGTGGCGTTGTGAACATCTGGCCCATCCAGCCGGTTCCTACTCTCCCGCCTCACTGTGAGTGTGTGTGACGGTGTGAACATCTGGCCCATCCAGCCGGTTCCTACTCCCCGCCTCACTGTGAGTGTGTGTGACGTTGTGAACATCTGGCCCATCCAGTCGGTTCCGACTCCCCGCCTCACTGTGAGTGTGCGTGACGCTGTGAACATCTGGCCCATCCAGCCGGTTCCTATTCCCCCGCCTCACTGTGAGTGTGTGTGACGTTGTGAACATCTGGCCCATCCATCCGGTTCCTACTCCCCCGCCTCACTGTGAGTGTGTGTGACGTTGTGAACATCTGGCCCATCCAGCCGGTTCCTGCTCCCCGCCTCACTGTGAGTGTGCGTGACGCTGTGAACATCTGGCCCATCCAGCCGGTTCCTATTCCCCCGCCTCACTGTGAGTGTGTGTGACGTTGTGAACATCTGGCCCATCCAGCCGGTTCCTACTCCCCGCCTCACTGTGAGTGTGTGTGACGTTGTGAACATCTGGCCCATCCAGCCGGTTCCTACTCTCCCGCCTCACTGTGAGTGTGTGTGACGTTGTGAACATCTGGCCCATCCAGCCGGCTCCTACTCCCCCGCCTCACTGTGAGTGTGCGTGACGCTGTGAACATCTGGCCCATCCAGCCGGTTCCTATTCCCCCGCCTCACTGTGAGTGTGTGTGACGTTGTGAACATCTGTCCCATCCAGCCGGTTCCTACTCCCCCGCCAAACTGTGAGTGTGCGTGACGCTGTGAACATCTGGCCCATCCAGCCGGTTCCTATTCCCCCGCCTCACTGTGAGTGTGTGTGACGTTGTGAACATCTGGCCCATCCAGCCGGTTCCTACTCCCCCGCCTCACTGTGAGTGTGTGTGACATTGTGAACATCTGGCCCGTCCAGCCGGTTCCTACTCCCCCGCCTCACTGTGAGTGTGTGTGACGTTGTGAACATCTGGCCCATCCAGCCGGTTCCTACTCCCCCGCCTCACTGTGAGTGTGTGTGACGTTGTGAACATCTGGCCCATCCAGCCGGTTCCTACTCCCCCGCCTCACTGTGAGTGTGTGTGACGTTGTGAACATCTGGCCCTTCCAGCCGGTTCCTACTCCCCCGCCTCACTGTGAGTGTGTGTGACGCTGTGAACATCTGGCCCATCCAGCCGGTTCCCACTCCCCCGCCTCACTGTGAGTGTGTGTGACACTGTGAACATCTGGCCCATCCAGCCGGTTCCCACTCCCCCACCTCACTGTGAGTGTGTGTGACGCTGTGAACATCTGGCCCATCCAGCCGGTTCCTACTCCCCCGCCTCACTGTGAGTGTGTGTGACGTTGTGAACATCTGGCCCATCCAGCCGGTTCCTACTCCCCGCCTCACTGTGTGTGAGTGTGGCGTTGTGAACATCTGGCCCATCCAGCCGGTTCCTACTCCCCCGCCTCACTGTGAGTGTGTGTGACGTTGTGAACATCTGGCCCATCCAGCCGGTTCCTACTCCCCCGCCTCACTGTGAGTGTGTGTGACGTTGTGAACATCTGGCCCATCCAGCTTGTTCCTACTCCCCCGCCTCACTGTGAGTGTGTGTGACGTTGTGAACATCTGGCCCATCCAGCCGGTTCCTACTCCCCGCCTCACTGTGAGTGTGTGTGACGTTGTGAACATCTGGCCCATCCAGCCGGTTCCCACTCCCCCGCCTCACTGTGAGTGTGTGTGACGTTGTGAACATCTGGCCCATCCAGCCGGTTCCCGCTCCCCCGCCTCACTGTGAGTGTGTGTGACGATGTGAACATCTGGCCCATCCAGCCGGTTCCCGCTCCCCCGCCTCACTGTGAGTGTGTGTGACGTTGTGAACATCTGGCCCATCCAGCCGGTTCCTACTCCCCACCTCACTGTGAGTGTGTGTGACGTTGTGAACATCTGGCCCATCCAGCCGGTTCCCGCTCCCCCGCCTCACTGTGAGTGTGTGTGACGTTGTGAACATCTGGCCCATCCAGCCGGTTCCTACTCCCCCGCCTCACTGTGAGTGTGTGTGACGTTGTGAACATCTGGCCCATCCAGCCGGTTCCTACTCCCCACCTCACTGTGAGTGTGTGTGACGTTGTGAACATCTGGCCCATCCAGCCGGTTCCTACTCCCCACCTCACTGTGAGTGTGTGTGACGTTGTGAACACCTGCCCCATACTGCGGCTCCTCATGCCTTCCATCAGGGTCCCAGTTTCGAATCCAGAATTGGGTCACTGTCTGTAGAGAGGATGCACGTTTTCTCCCTGTCTACGAGGGGGTCCTGCGGGGGCTCCTGTTCCTTCCCACAATTCCCAAAAGTTAGGAATGTGGAGACCAGGGGCTTTTCACAGTAACTTCGTTGCAGTGTTAAGCCGACTTGTGACAAAGAAGATTTTTAGAATTATTTTAATCATTATTATATTATGACTATTTGTGTGAGGTTATGGAAAATTATCCCGTCCGGCCGCTCCCTCTCCTGCACCTATGAATTTGATAGAAATTAGTCTTCCAGTATGTTCATAAATAGAGTTTGCGATGTTTTCGTCCCCTCGCGTGAGCACGGTGGCACAGTTGTTCGCGCTGCTGCCTCACAGCTCCAGGGTCCCAAGGTTCAATTCGGGCCTCGGATGGTTCAATTCCATCCGAGACCGTTGCATGGAATTTTTTCTTTCTCCCCGTGTGTGCGTGGGTTCCCTCCGGGTGCTCCGGTTTCCCCACAGTCCAAAGATGTGCAGGTTAGGTGGATGGGCCGTGATAAATTGTCCCTTGGTGTTCAAAAGGTTGGGTCGTGTTCCTACGTTACGGGGATAGGTTGGACGCCTGAGGTTGAGTCGTCTGCTTTTCCCACAGCCTGTGCACACTCGATGGGCTGAATGTCCTCCTTCTGCACTGTAAGTTCTATGATTCTATGATCATTTGACCACACAAATTTCTAAATACTGCTACTTACGCGAAAGTGGCGTAAGGGAAGTGAACCGAGTTTCTCTTCTTCCGATCCGTCACAGCACCTATAAGAAAATGGTACAGAGGCTGAAGAGGGGTTTCTGTGAGAAGCCCAAATAAAACGGTCCAGGGGCAGCATGAAAATTCATTGATGGAGAATTTACGGCGTCGATTACAGAATCAGTTAAGTTACAGCGCAGAAGGAGGCCATTCAGCCCATCGAGTGTGCACCGGTCCTACTTCAGCCCACACCTCCACCCTATCCCCGTAACCCCACGGAAACCTTTGGGACACTAAGGGCTATTTCTCACGGCCAATTCACCGAACCTGCAAACTTTCGATTCTGGGGGGAAAGGGGAGCACCCGGAGGAAACCCACGCAGACACGGGGAGAACGGTGCAGACTCCACACAGACAGTGACCCAAGCCGGAAATCGAGCCTGGGAATCCTTGAGCTGTGACGTAACTGTGCTCGGCGCTCTGGCACCGTGCTACCCTCACCGATAGGTGAACGTGAAATGACAGGACAATTTCTCTCCAGATGGTGCTGACAGCGAGCTGCTGTAAGATGAAGATGTGCTGAATGGATCAAAGACATAGAGAGGAAATAATAACAGGAAGGGATAACTTATTTTGAAAAAAGTACCCAAAAAATGCAGCACAAATTTAAATGTTAAGACCTTTGTCATTTTTTGATTTGATTTGATTTGATTTATTATTGTCACAGGTATTAGTATACAGTGAAAAGTAGTGTTTCTTGCCTGCTGTACAAACCCTGCATCAGGAAGGAGGGACTGCAGAATATAATATGACAGTTAAAACAAGGTGTAGCGAAAGGATCAACTTAATACGAGGTAGGTCCATTCAAAAGTCTCATTGCGCTCGGGAAGAAGCTGTTCTTGTGTCGGTTGGTACGTGACCTCAAACTTTGCTATCTTTTACCTGACGGGAGGAGGTGGCAGAGAGTCTGTCCGGGGTGCCTGGGGTCCGTAATTATGCTGGCTGCCTTTCTGAAGCAGCGGGAATTGTAGACAGAGTCAATGGGTGGGAGGCCGGTTCGCGTGATGGACTGGGCTACATTCACCACCTTTCGTAGTTTCCTGCGGTCTTGGGCAGAGCGGGCTCCATACCAAGCTGTGATACACCCAGAAAGAATGCTGTCCATGGTGCATCGGGAGAAGTTGGTGAGGATCGTAGCTGACATGCCAAATTTCCTCAGTCTTCTGAGATGTAGAGTCGTTGGTGGGCTTTCTTAACTATAGTGTCGGCATGGGGGAACCAGGACAGGCTGCTGGTGATCTGGACACCTAAACACTTGAAGCTCTCGACCCTTTCTACTTCCTTCCCATTGATGTGGACAGGGGCATGTTCCCCACTACGCTTCCTGACGTCGATGATTATCTCCTTCGTTTTGTTGACATTGAGGGAGAGATTATTGTCGTCGCACCAGTTCACCAGATTCTCTATCTCATTCCTGTACTCCGTCTCGTCATTGTTTGAAGTCCGACCCACTACGGTGGTGTCATCAGTAAATTTGAGAATCGGGTTGGAGGGGAATTTGGCCGCACAGTCAGAGGTGTATAAGGAGTACAGTAGGGGGCTGAGGACACAGCCTTGTGGGGCACCGGTGTTGAGGATGATCGTGGAGGAGGTGTTGTTGCCTATCCTTACTGATTGTGGTCTGTGGGTTAGAAAGTTCAGGATCCAGGCGCAGAGGGAGGAGCCAAGGCCAAGGCGACGGAGTTTGGAGATGAGTTTCGTCGGAATGATGGTGTTGAAGGCTGAGCTGTCGTCGATAAATAGGAGTCTGACATAGGAGTCTTTGTTATCTAGTTGTTCCAGGGATCAAGGCAATCCCGTACCTCACACAGACACAAACTCAGACAGACTGGGTCAGTACATCTTTCAAATGGAGCGAGATCCATTCTCCACCTTTAACTTGGAGAGGTGTATCTGGCCTGTGTGTGACCCAAGACACACACTGACTCTGAACATCCTCACAGCAGCTTGGGGACAGACTTTTCTAAATCACTTTTCATAACCTTTGGGTATCACAAACTGCTTCACAGGCAATGGAGCCCTTTTGAAATCTAGTCAGGAGTAATTTAGGAAATGGAACAGCTAATTTCAGAGAGAGACACAGAAACAGGATGAGATTGTGCTGTACATGTTTCAGAGCTGTCACTGAGACACACACGAGATGTACAATATCAATTATTATTCTGAAGCATGTGATTAAATCAGCCCTGAGACTGAATTCCAGTGTTTCAGAGTAAAGCTTCATCTACACTGCCCATCAAACACTCACAACACAAATACTGTCTGGGATTAAATACAGAGTCAAAATCCCTCTGTCCTGTCCAAGGAATTTTTCATTGCAGATAGTTATTTTTATTTTTTGGAAAAGCAGAACTTAAATTGCACCGAATCCCAGGGTGGACTCTTGTTTATTCCAGCCCTTCACATTCAAACGTGAAGTTTAAGCTCCGATTACAGGTGTCTGCTTGTCTCTGTCTGTGTATTCAATGTTCCTGTAGCTTATTCACTTGTCTGAAGTATTTGAATAATAGGCCTTGGTTAATCAATCCTTTCTCACAGCACATGGAAGTTGTGAATCTTCAAGGCTCTCAGTCTAATGTAGTTAAAAAACAACTGCTTCCTTTGATCCTCAATCCATTTCCCAACCCTAAATAGATCTCACACATTTCCATAATGCATGATATCTCCATCAAAACTTCTAATCAGTTCCCCATACACTTGTTAAACTTGCCTGTGTGAAGTAAATTCCACTGACAGATTCCGAAAGCTGCACAGAAAAATGACTGCTTATTTTAAACTTTGAAACGGAACTATTTTAACTTGTGCATCAGTCCTATTAAACAGAAATGTTGTCCCTGTGGGCTGACAGTCTCTCAGCAAGATTGAAACATTGAGGGACCCCGCGTCCTGCATTTGACAACATTTGTGGCACTTCCACAATCTACGAGACATTGCTGTCTGTATTGTGTGAATCCAGCTGTGAAATATCTGTCCAGTTTAAACTTCCACTGTTTCTGCCTTCTCATCATTGATAAAGATGACGGTTTGATCACCCCTCTGCCTGAGGTGGGAGTGGGACCATCCAGGGCTGCAGGCCCAGCCTCCTGTCCCCCCCCACCCCTCTGCCTGAGGTGGGACTGGGACCATCCAGGGCTGCAGGCCCGGCCTCCTGTCCCCCCACCCCTCTGCCTGAGGTGGGACTGGGACCATCCAGGGCTGCAGGCCCAGCCTCCTGTCCTCCCACCCCTCTGCCTGAGGTGGGACTGGGACCATCCAGGGCTGCAGGCCCAGCCTCCTGTCCTCCCACCCCTCTGCCTGAGGTGGGACTGGGACCATCCAGGGCTGCAGGCCCGGCCTCCTGTCCTCCCACCCCTCTGCCTGAGGTGGGAGTGGGACCATCCAGGGCTGCAAGCCCGGCCTCCTGTCCTCCCACCCATCTGCCTGAGGTGGGAGTGGGATCATCCAGGGCTGCAGGCCCAGCCTCCTGTCCTCCCACCCCTCTGCCTGAGGTGGGAGTGGGACCATCCAGGGCTGCAGGCCCAGCCTCCTGTCCTCCCACCCCTCTGCCTGAGGTGGGAGTGGGACCATCCAGGGCTGCAGGCCCGGCCTCCTGTCCTCCCACCCCTCTGCCTGAGGTGGGAGCGGGACCATCCAGGGCTGCAGGCCCGGCCTCCTGTCCTCCCACCCCTCTGCCTGAGGTGGGACCATCCAGGGCTGCAGGCCGAGCCTCCTGTCTTCCCAGCCCTCTGCCTGAGTTGGGACTGGGACCATCCAGGGCTGCAGGCCCAGCCTCCTGTCCTCCCACCCCTCTGCCTGAGGTGGGACCGGGACCATCCAGGGCTGCAGGCCCGGCCTCCTGTCCTCCCACCCCTCTGCCTGAGGTGGGACCATCCAGGGCTGCAGGCCCGGCCTCCTGTCCTCCCACGCCTCTGCCAGAGGTGGGAGTGGGACCATCCAGGGCTGCAGGCCCGGCCTCCTGTCCTCCCACCCCTCTGCCAGAGGTGGGAGTGGGACCATCCAGGGCTGCAGGCCCGGCCTCCTGTCCTCCCACCCCTCTGCCAGAGGTGGGAGTGGGACCATCCAGGGCTGCAGGCCCGGCCTCCTGTCCTTCCACCCCTCTGCCTGAGGTGGGAGTGGGACCATCCAGGCTGCAGTCCCGGCCTCCTGTCTTCCCCCCCCCCCCCCCCGCCTGAGGTGGGACTGGGACCATCCAGGGCTGCAGGCCGAGCCTCCTGTCCTCCCACCCCTCTGCCAGAGGTGGGAGTGAGACCATCCAGGGCTGCAGGCCCGGCCTCCTGTCCTCCCACCCCTCTGCCTGAGGTGCGAGTGGGACCATCCAGGACTGCAGGCCCAGCCTCCTGTCCTCCCACCCCTCTGCCTGAGGTGGGAGTGGGACCATCCAGGGCTGCAGGCCCAGCCTCCTGTCCCCCCCACACCTCTGCCTGAGGTGGGAGTGGGACCATCCAGGCTGCAGGCCCGGCCTCCTGCCCTCCTACCCCTCTGCCTGAGGTGGGAGTGGGACCATCCAGGGCTGCAGGCCCAGCCTCCTGTCCTCCCACCCTCTGGCCAGCACCTCGGAGGCACCCTCCACTGCCGGGGGCAGGGCGGACAAGACATTATGTGGGGGCAGCAGCGTCCCGTCGCTCCGCTGCCCCCGCGGCGCCCTCGCCCTCCCGCCTGCTCACGCGGCAGCTGGGGGTGAAGTGCTATGCCCACCCTACCATGACCATTGAGGCGGGCACCCGTGCGATGGGCGGGGCTGTCGGCCCCTCGGCCATCGTAGCCGCCTCGCGGATGTACGGCAAGGCCGGGTTCTTCCTGCGGGCCGAGCAGGTGGCCCACCGGGCCCTGGAAAGGGGGCTCACGGTGGGCGGGACACACGTGGCGGTGGAGACGCTGGAGGCCACCGCAGAACGTGTTGTTCTATCAAACGTCCCGCCCTCCCTCCCCACCGAGCTCCTCCTGCCCCATCTCTCCCGTGTTGGTGCCCATCCCCCTGACGCCTGGCCCGGGGCACACAATGAAGAGAAGCAAGGCCGGGGGGGCCTCCGAGGCCCCCGAGCCACTCGAGCTGCTGTCGCCCCCCGAGCAGGAGGACCCGGGGTCGAGCGGAGACGAAGCCCCTGGGGGCCCGTCCCGCCCGGTGCAAGTTTCCTCCCCGGACGCCTCCTCTTCACCATCGCCGGGGGCCGGCAGCAGCAGCGACCGCTCATCGTGCCGCTGTGGGCCGTGGACGGGGGAGGACGGGGAAGGCTCCCCGCCCTCTACACCATGGGCGGGCGACACCGGAGAGCCCTGTTTTCAAGCCGGACATGTTTCCGGGGGGCCTCTCCGAGGTCCCGGAGTCGCCGGCGTGGGTGGAGGCGCAGTCCACGGGCCGTGAGCCGCGGGAGGAGCCTGCGAGGGACCTGCCTGAAGACGACCCTGGGGGTGGGGTCGACTCGGGTCAAGGGTTCGCCGGTGGGCCCGTGCCGCCCGCCATACTCCATGTGGCGGGGGACTCGAGCCCTGGAGGTGACCGTTCGGAGGAGGAAGGCTGCTCGGTGGCGGACGAGGCGGAGGATTTAGATGCGCTCTGCAGCGAGGCAGAGGGCACCCTCACACCCGGCACCAAGTCTCCCCTCGTCCCCCCTGGGGAACTCCCAACATTTCTGGGAACACACCATGGTCACCCGGACTGTGTGCGGCTGGCCCTGGGCAGCTGGGGAAACTTGGGGCTGCTCTTGGCTCCGCCCGGGCCTATGTCAGAGAGGCCCGGGAGTTCGATCAAGACCAGGAGGAGCAGCGCCAAGCTGCTCAGTTCCTTGTGGGACTCCTGAGGGAGTGGAGGGGGCGGTACCCCCACTCTGAGCACTGAAGGTGATGGATAACTATTGCTGCTGACATGGAGGTAACCATGGCCAGCCTCAACATCAACGGCAGCAGCCACGCGCACCACCGTCTCCAGTTCCTGTCTATCCTCCGGGACGGAAAGTACGGGGTGTGCTTCCTGCAGGAAACCCAGGCCACCCGGGTGACGAAGCTCAGTGGACCCTGGAGGGGCAAGGAGGCGTCTCCATGAGTCACCTGGCCCCACGTTCGGGCGGGGTGGCTATCTTGTTGGCTCCACATTTTCAGCTGGAGATCTTTGGGGGTCAAGGAGCCGGTGCCAGGCCGTCTGCTGCACCTAAAGGCCCGTTTCGGGGCAGCGGTGATTCACTTTGTAAATGTATCCGCTCCCGTGGCCGGACCGCAGCAGGCGACTTCCTTCCAAAAGGTGTCCACCCTTCTTAGCACCATCCCGGCGGGCAAGTGCATCGTCCTCGGAGGGGATTTCAATTGCACCCTCCAGGACAAGGACCGCGGTGAAGTCCAGCGCGGCCCGGCGGCGGTGGTGGAGTTGAGGGACCTGGTTAGGTCCTTTGACTTGGTGGATGTCTGGTGGACTCTCCATCCTGAATTGCGGGTGCGCACCTCTGTGCGGCCCCAGTTCAGAGCGTCCAGCATCGACCGTCTTTACATTTCCAAGACGTACTTGCCCAGCGTTCCGACGGCCTCCATGGAGCAGGTGCCGAGCTCGGATCACCACCTGGTGTGGGCGGGTCTCGCCCCGTCCCGCGCTCAGACACGGTCCGCGTACTGGCACTTTAACAACCTGCTGCTGGAGGACGAACGGTTCCTGGACTCGTTCTGCCATTTCTGGTCCGGCTGGAGAAGGAAGCGGGGTGGCTTCCCCTCCTTGAGGCTACGGTGGGATGTGGGCAAGGCCCAGAACCGTGCCATCTGTCAGGGGTACACGAAGGGGTCTACGGCGGTGCGGAACTCCACGATCGCCAACCTGTCTGAGGAACTCCTCGATCTGGAGTCACGTCTCGCTCAGCCCGATGAGGCCCGGCCCTGGGGCTGGTGTACAGGGAGAAGAGGGGCGCACTGCGGGACCTGCAACTGGCCGGGTCCCGCGGCGCGTACGTGAGGTCGCAGATCCGTCTCCTAACGGACATGGACCGCGGCTCCCGCTTCTTCTACTCGCTGGAAAGAGGACGCGGGGCCCGTCGGCAGGTTTCTACGCTGCTGGTCGACGACGGGTCCCTCGTCTCGGATCCGGAGGGGGTCAGGACCCTGATCAGGGATTTTTACTCCGACCTCTTCTCTCCGGGTCCGTCCAGCGAGGACGCTTGCAGAGTTCTGGGGGAGGACCTGCCGCAGGTGGGCCCGGAGGGCGCCGGGAAGCTCGATAATGCCATCAACCTCCAAGAGCTGACCGGCGCCCTGGACAGCCTCTCACGGGGCAAATCCCCAGGGCTGGACGGGCTGACCGTGTACTTCCTCAGGGCGTGCTGGGACGTCCTGGGGATCGACTACGCGGGTGTCCTGGGGGAATGTACCGCGACCGGGGAGATGCCCCTTTCGTGGCGCAGGGCCGTCGTGGCCTTGCTGCCCAAGAAGGGGGATCTCCGCCGACTTAAGAACTGGCGACCGGTCTCCCTCCTCAGCACGGACTATAAAATCTTTGCCAAGGTGCTGTGTTTACGCCTTGGCCCCGAGCTGGACCACATGATCCACCCTGACCAGTCCTACACAGTCCCGGACCGCACAATCTATGACAATATCCCCCTGGCCCGGGACATTATTCACTTTCCCCAGCGGACTGGTATGTCGAGCGCCTCCCTGTCTCTTGACCAGGAGAAGGCGTTCGACAGGGTGGGGCCCGGGGATTTGCTCGGGACTCTGCGAGCTGTCGGGTTCGGGTGGTATTTTGTCGCCCGGATCCGGTTACTGTCCGCCGCCTCGGAGAGTCTGATTAAGGTTAACGGGTCCCTGACGGCGCCCCTTCGCTTTGGGAGAGGAGTGCGTCAGGGCTGCCCCCTGTCCGGCCAACATTATTCCCTCTGCGTGGGGCCTTTCCTGTGCCTCCTGCGGAGGGGGTTCACGGGGCTGGTTCTGCGCGAGCCGGACGGGGGGGTGGTCCTCTCGGCGGACGCTGATGCCGTGTTCCTCATGGTCACTGACCCCGGGGACCCCCGGAGGATGCGAGAGAGCCAAGCTGTCTACTCCGCCGCGTCCTCCCCACGGATCAACTGGGCCAAATGTTCCGGACTCCTGGTCGGTCCGTGGCAGGTGGACCCCCTCCCGGAGGAGCTCGGGCCCTTCAGCTGGAGTCGGACCAACAGCCTCGACCTGGGAGTCCATCTTTGCCCGGCAGAGGGAGCCTGGCCGGCGAACGGGCAGGAGCTGGAGACCAAGGTCACCGCTGGCCTGGGACGCTGGACAGGACGGCTCCGAGTGCTGTCCCACAGGGGCCGAGTTCTCGTCATAAACCAGCTGATCGCCTCCATGCTGTGGTCCCGGCTGGTCACTGACTCCCCCCCCCTGGCTTTGTCCCACTATCCAGAGAGCCCGGCTTCGGTTCCTCCGGGACAATCGACTGCACGGGGTCGCTGCGGAGGTCTGGAGTCTCCCGATGGCGGAGGGCGGTCAGGCGCTGGTGTGCCTCCGCACCCAGACTGCCACTTTCCACCCTCAGACTCTGCAGCGTTACCTGTACGCTGAGCCTCCTCCACGGCGGGGCCCTGGCGACGGATTTCTTCCCCCAGGGGCTCGGCCTGAACTACGACGTGCAGCTCCTGTCTGTGGACCAGCAGGGTCTTCGGAACTCTCTGTTGGCGCTGCCCGTCTTGTACCAGGACCTCCTCAAAGTCTGGAACACGGTCTCCAGGCGCCGCAGCTCTCCCCCGTCAGGAGTGGCGGCTGTCGTAAGGGAGCCGCTGCTCAGGAATCCGCACCTCCGCCAATCTCCATTCAGGTGACTGGCGGAGCGGAGGGCGGTGGGTGCCGTGGGCAGGGCTGGGTGGCGGAGGGCGGTGGGTGCCGTGGGAAGGGCTGGGTGGGGGAGGGCGGTGGGTGCCGTGGGAAGGGCTGGGTGGCTGAGGGCTGTGGGTGCCGTGGGCAGGGCTGGGTGGCGGAGGGCTGTGGGTGCTGTGGGCAGGGTTGGGTGGGGAGGGCTGTGGGTGCCGTGGGAAGGGCTGGGTGGCGGAGGGCGGTGGGTGCCGTGGGCAGGGCTGGGTGGCGGAGGGCTGTGGGTGCTGTGGGCAGGGCTGGGTGGGGAGGGCTGTGGGTGCCGTCGGAAGGGCTGGGTGGGGCCGGGCTGTGGGTGCCGTGGGAAGGGCTGGGTGGGGGAGGGCTGTGGGTGCCGGGGGAAGGGCTGGGTGGGGAGGGCTGTGGGTGCCGGGGGAAGGGCTGGGTGGCGGAGGGCTGTGGGTGCCGTGGGAAGGGCTGGGTGGCGGAGGGCCGGGCTGTGGGTGCCGGGGGAAGGGCTGGGTGGCGGAGGGCCGGGTTGTGGGTGCCGTGGGAAGAGCTGGGTAGGGGAGGGCCGGGCTGTGGGTGCCGTGGGAAGGGCTGGGTGGCGGAGGGCCGGGCTGTGGGTGCCGTGGGCAGGGCTGGGTGGCGGAGGGCCGGGCTGTGGGTGCCGTGGGAAGGGCTGGGTGGCGGAGGGCTGTGGGTGCCGTGGGAAGGGCTGGGTGGCGGAGGGCTGTGGGTGCCGTGGGCAGGGCTGGGTGGCGGAGGGCCGGGCTGTGGGTGCCGTGGGAATGGCTGGGTGGCAGAGGGCGGTGGGTGCCGTGGGCAGGGCTGGGTGGCGGAGGGCCGGGCTGTGGGTGCCGTGGGAAGAGCTGGGTAGGGGAGGGCCGGGCTGTGGGTGCCGTGGGAAGGGCTGGGTGGCGGAGGTCTGTGGGTGCCGTGGGAAGAGCTGGGTGGCGGAGGGCTGTGGGTGCCGTGGGCAGGGCTGGGTGGCGGAGGGCCGGGCTGTGGGTGCCGTGGGCAGGGCTGGGTGGCAGAGGGCTGTGGGTGCCGTGGGAAGGGCTGGGTGGCGGAGGGCCGGGCTGTGGGTGCCGTGGGAATGGCTGGGTGGCAGAGGGCGGTGGGTGCCGTGGGCAGGGCTGGGTGGCGGAGGGCCGGGCTGTGGGTGCCGTGGGCAGGGCTGGGTGGCGGAGGGCTGTGGGTGCCGTGGGCAGGGCTGGGTGGCGGAGGGCCGGGCTGTGGGTGCCGTGGGAAGGGCTGGGTGGCGGAGGGCTGTGGGTGCCGTGGGAAGGGCTGGGTGGCGGAGGGCTGTGGGTGCCGTGGGAAGGGCTGGGTGGCGGAGGGCTGTGGGTGCCGTGGGAAGGGCTGGGTGGCGGAGGCTGTGGGTGCCGTGGGAAGGGCTGGGTGGCGGAGGGCCGGGCTGTGGGTGCCGTGGGAAGGGCTGGGTGGCGGAGGGCTGTGGGTGCCGTGGGAAGGGCTGGGTGGCGGAGGCTGTGGGTGCCGTGGGAAGGGCTGGGTGGCGGAGGGCTGTGGGTGCCGTGGGAAGGGCTGGGTGGCGGAGGGCGGTGGGTGCCGTGGGCAGGGCTGGGTGGCGGAGGGCGGTGGGTGCCGTGGGAAGGGCTGGGTGGCGGAGGGCTGGGCTGTGGGTGCCGTGGAGCTTGTCCATGTTGTCTGTCCTCGGCTGCTCTCCCGCTTTGATTTCTCGACCACGTTGTTGTTGAGGTTTTCTTTGCGCTTCAGCCCCACGCTCCTGATCTACGGACACCCGGTGCGGCGGGGGGTGGGGAAGGCGGAGGGTCTCCCCGTGAACCTGCTCCTGGGCCGGGCCGAACTTCCCATTTCCAGGTCCAGGCAGCGGGCGACTGAGGGGGCCGTCCGGCCCGGCTGTCTGCCCCTCTCCCGCGGCCTGGGTGGCGGCCGGGGGTCCCTGGAGCGGGGGCAGGCGCTGCCCACGGGCACACTCGAAGCTTTCCGGGCTGGCTGGGCCCCGCAGGGGGTGGGCTGCCGGACTGACCCCGATGTGGTGTATGCATTAGGGGTCATGTGGGACTGTGAAGCCGTGATGCCATTGGCTGACAGATCCCGGGTCCTGGTTGGCTGTTGATCTCTAGCTCCGCCCTGAAGGCGGAGTATAAGAACCAGGAGTTCTCCCCGCAGCTCCAGTCTGTTGCTGAAATGCGGGGAACAAGTCACGCTTAATAAAGCCTCATCGACTTCATCTCTGTTCGTCTCTCGTGAGTCATTGTGCGCTACACCCCATTCTCACACTTTCATTTGGCGGCGTTTTGTTGAGTTTTTGTCTCTCCTTTTTGTTCTTTTTGGGTTGTGCTGCGCCCGGCGTTTTGGAGTCCACCCCCTTTTCTTTCTCCCTCAGTCACTTTGTGTTCCTTTACTCAGTCGCTCCAATAGGCATCATGCAGCACACTCGTCCCCTGCTGCATGGACAGAAATGTGGCCGGGCTTCACCAAAACAAAAACAAAATGATGTGTTTGCATTCTTTGGCCCTAATTTTATAAATATAGCAGTAACACCTTATAAACGTTGCTGGGAGTTTGTGTCACTGAGAGGGAGAATCTTGGCCTCTTGCTGTGTTTCTAGTTTAACCATTTTCCTGCGCATGAGTTCATTTTCTCCCTCTTTCCCTCAGGAATTTGAATTTTGAATAAGAACATAAGAACTAGGAGCAGGAGTCGGCCACCTGGCCCCTCGAGCCTGCTCCGACATTCAATGAGATCATGGCTGATCTTTGTGGACTCAGCTCCACTCTCCGGCCCGTACACCATATCCCCCAATCCCTTTATTCTTTAGAAAGGCATCTAACTTTTTCTTAAAAACGTTTAAAGAAGGAGCTTCAACTGCTTCACTGGGCAAGGAATTCCAGAGATTCACAACCCTTTGGGTGAAGAAGTTCCTCCTACACTCCGTCCTAAATCTACCTCCCCTTATTTTGAGGCTATGCCCCCTAGTTCTGCTTTCCCCGACCAGTGGAAACAACCTGCCCGCATCTATCCTATCTATTCCCTTCATAATCTTATATGTTTCTATAAGATCCGCCCCCCCCCCCCCGCATCCTTCTAAACTCCAACGGGTACAGTCCCAGTCTACTCAACCTCTCGTCATAATCTAATCCCCTCAACTCTGGGATCAACCTAGTGAATCTCCTCTGCACTCCCTCCAGTGCCAATATGTCCTTTCTCAGGTAAGGAGACCAAAACTGAACCAATACTCCAGATGTGGCCTCACCAACTCCCTATACAATTGCAGCGTAACCTCCCTAGTCTTGAACTCCATCCCTCTAGCAATGAAAGACAAAACTCGATTAGCCTTCTTAATCACCCGTTGCACCTGTACACCAACTTTTTGCGACTCGTGCACCAGCACACCCAGGTCCCTCTGCACAGCAGCATGTTTTAACATCTTACCGTTTAAATAATAAACCATTCCTCTGTTATTCCTCCCAAAATGGATAGCCTCACACTTGGCAACATTGAATTCCATCTGCCAGACCCTAACCCATTCACCTAACCTATCCAAATCCTTCTGCAGACTTCCGGTATCCTCTGCACTTTTTGCTTTACCACTCATCTTAGTGTCGTCTGCAAACTTTGACACATTGCACTTGGTCCCCAACTCCAAATCATCTATGTAAATTGTGAACAATTGCGGGCCCAACACTGATCCTTGAGGGACCCCACTAGTTACAGGTTGCCAACCAGAGAAACACCCATTTATCCCCACTCTCTGCTTTCTGTTAGTTAACCAATCCTCTACCCATGCTACCACTTTACCCTCAATGCCATGCATCTTTAGTTTATGCAGCAACCTTTTGTGTGGCACCTTGTCAAAAGCTTTCTGGAAATCCAGG
Organism: Scyliorhinus torazame; assembly: GCF_047496885.1. Taxonomy (NCBI): domain Eukaryota; kingdom Metazoa; phylum Chordata; class Chondrichthyes; order Carcharhiniformes; family Scyliorhinidae; genus Scyliorhinus; species Scyliorhinus torazame. The sequence goes on along the minus strand of NW_027308129.1, from coordinate 82,667 downwards.
TATACCACATCTGCAATGTGAGCAGGAATCTTTGGACAAGGGCTATCCTCCAGAGGACAAGTGGATGGACTGAGGCCTACTCCACAGGCCGCACTCACGTGAGTTGTCTCTTTATTGCCGCCCCGGCCTTGCACTTAGACACAAACACATTAACCCTTTGGTGGGTGACAAAGAGCAAATTAAAAACCTGCAATATGAAGCTGTCTCAATTTTGTTTTTGAACCCAAAATAACAGGGTTCTTTTAAATCTGGGTGTCCCGAAAGAGAGGGAGGGGTTGGATTTCATTGTCTGAGCCCCGATCACTCTCTGTATAACCTGTTAGCTATTTTAAACGACACTCAACACTGCTGACTGCACCTTCTGGGATCTTTCTGTGTACCAATGGATTTTGTTTTAAAAAGGTTTTTCTCAGTTTTGAGAGGCAGTTTAACTCTTTCAGAGGATTGAAGGGAGTTCTTTAGACTGGGTCCAATCCACACACACAGGATGAGGGGGGAGGAAAGGGTTTAGATCCAGGGGGGACTGGAGCTCGTAGCAGGAGTGAGGGGGGTGGGCGGGGGGAGAGGAAAGACAGCATCCCGCCTGGTTAGGTTCACATTGCTGCTGCTGTGGGATCTTGCTGTTCACGCACAGGCCTGTGGCCTTTGCCCGCAAAGTAATTGAGATCTCAACTCTTAAATTAAAATAGCACACGGACTGCAAAGTGGGTTCGAAGGTCTCACATTTTAAGGACTTGGGAATGAGTGAGTTGCTGAACCGATTTCACAGGGGACTGAGGGGATATTCAGCCAGGATCACACTGCTGCGTGTGGGATCTTACTGTGCAATCAATACTGCTGTCAGTTTGTACAGTGCAACAATGGTGTAGAAACAGAGAGAGATAGAGAAATCCCAGATCAGAAATTCTGAACTCAATTTGCAAAGTGTTATCATTTTGGCGATCTCCCTGTGCACACGTTGCCAGCAGAATTCACAAAATTAATAATATTGGGGTCACTTTAGGGCAGCAGGGTGGCGCAGTGGGTTAGCACTGCAGCCTCACGGCGCCGAGGTCCCAGGCTCGATCCCGTCAGTGTCCGTGTGGAGTTTGCACATTCTCCCCGTGTCTGCGTGTGTTTCACCCCCACAACCCAAAGATGTGCTACGTTGGTGAATTGGCCACCCTAAATTGCCCCTTAATTGGAAAAAATGAATTGGGTATTTTAAATTTATTTTCAAAAAATTAAACAATAGAAAAAATAGTGGGGTCACTTTCAAAACAAATTCATTGACTGTAAAGTAATCTCGATGGCTCGGAATAACAGTCCCTTAACTTGAAGCGGGTATAATTCTGGAATGAAGCCTGTATTTTAGGCCGAGACATAAATATGAGGGAGAAATTAAATTGGCAGGGGGCCATTTGAATTCAGGTTACTGTTGTTGTGAGTGTTGGATTCCTGTGCCTGACTCTCTCTCTCTCTCCTTCCCAACTACTGGGGTACTGGGGTGAGGGGGAGACAGAGCGCGGAGTACGGAAAGAGTGTGGGGAGGGGTGTGAGGGAGATTAGAGAGAGGGAGAGGAGAAAGACAGAGAGCATGAAGGGAGAGGGAGGCTGTGAAAAAGAGAGGCTTTCTCTCCCTCTCTACCTTCTTTCCATTCTTGTCTCTCTCTCTCTCTGTCTCCCCAGCGTTCTGCCACTATCTGTCCATCTCTCTACAGCATTTTAGTGTCTCTTTAAACCTTTAATCTATGAAAACCACCCCACAAACTGCAATGGGGAATCTCATCCTTTCTTTCTGGGGATACCCTGATTTGGGAAAAGAATAGAAATAAATGGTGGGAGGGAGACTTTAAAAAGTCTCTAAACGGACCGGGCAGTGGGTTTCCCAGTTTAAAGAGGGGAGTTTCTCTCTTTCTGGGGACAGTGGATGTGTCTCCAGACTGGGAATACCCATGGTGTTCAGGGGGGGAGTATAGGGGGGGCAGGGGGAGATGGAAGAACAAATATAGCAGGCTATGGAAGGAATATGCCCCCCCCCCCCCGCTCACCTGCCTGTCCCTGACAGGATCACATTGCTGGTTGTGGGATCCTGCTGTGCATCAATGGCCTGCTGCATTTCCTAAACTTCAACTTAGAGACCACACACATTTAAAATTAAACTAGTTGTCTGAGTGTAAAGCAGTCGGGAGGGGGTGAGGGAGTGGGTGTGAAATGAATAGGCCACAGCCTGGGTAAAGATTTGTCCTCAATCCCAGTGGTGTTTGTGTTTTAGACAGGGCGGTGGCATTGGAAGGATTTCTGAGGGGGTTTTGTGGTGAAATATCCCTGTCTCTGTCCCTCCAGCTTTCTATATCTCTCTCTTTCCAATCTCTCCCTCCTTCCCAATCTCTCCCTCCTTCCCAATCTCTCCCTCCTTCCCAATCTCTCTCTCCTTCCCAATCTCTCCCTCCTTCCCAATCACTCTCTCTTCCCAATCTCTCTATTTCCAATCTCTCCCTCCTTCCCAATCTCTCCCTCCTTCCCAATCTCTCCCTCTTTCCAATCTCTCTCTCTTTCCAATCTCTCCCTCCTTCCCAATCTCTCCCTCCTTCCCAATCTCTCTCTCTTTCCAATCTCTCCCTCTTTCCAATCTCTCCCTCCTTCCCAATCTCTCCCTCTTTCCAATCTCTCTCTCTTTCCAATCTCTCCCTCCTTCCCAATCTCTCCCTCTTTCCAATCTCTCCCTCCTTCCCAATCTCTCCCTCTTTCCAATCTCTCCCTCCTTCCCAATCTCTCCCTCTTTCCAATCTCTCCCTCTTTACAATCTCTCCCTCTTCCCAATGTCTCCCTCCTTCCCAATCTCTCCCTCTTTCCAATCTCTCCCTCTTTCCAGCCATTTCTTTCTCTATTTCACCTTGTAGTAAATGTAAAAGAAAATCCCAATGCGATTTGTCGAGAGATAAGAGAGAGGGAGAGGGAAAACAGAGAGAGGGTGGAGGGAGAGCGAGAGGAAAAGAGAGGGGAGAGAGAGGTCGGAGGGAGATGGAGAGAAAAAGAGAGGTGGAGAGAGAAAGACAGAGAGAGATACAGTGAAAAGGAAAGGGTCTGTGGGTGGGGTTCTGCTGTGTGCAGTCAAGCTCGGCCCAGTGACATTGTGTTTTAGAAAGTGCGATTTTACACAAACTACAGCCCTGAGACAGTCGATTTGAAAATGTCTCCTGAGGGAAAGAAGCCCTGTGAGAAAATGAGAGGGGGTGTGGGAGAAATTCCCTGTCTCTTTTTTCCCCACCGCACCTCCCCCCTCCCCCACCACAAGCCTCTCTCTCTCTCTCCGGCTACCTCTCTCTATATTTCCTCTTCCAATAAAATGATAGAAACACCAATGTGATTTGTCGTTATTTGAATGGGGGGCTGGCGGGGGTGGGGAATGTGTGTGTGTGTGGGGGGGGGGGGGAGGTTGAGTGGGAGGTTGTTAAGAGACACAGGATATGGACTGGGCTCCTGTATCCATCATGTTTATTTATTGTGGGATCTTGCTGTGCACACTGCAACATGTAAACGTGAACACACCGCCTTTCCTAATGTTGCCCAGGTGCTGGGATTGAAGTTGTAAATGTGAGGCAGTGTCAGGGACTGTTTCTAATCCCAGAGTATCTCCTGTGCTGAAGATGGGCTGATTAGTGAAGTGTTGGTGATGGGGAGGGGGGTGCATGTGTGTGTGTGTGTGTGTGTCTGGGGCAGGCTGGGGGGGGCAGGCTGGGCTGGGGGGGGGGGGGTAATTCAGTCACCGAGTTCTCCAAAGTCTCCAAGCTTTCCCCCACTCCCCCCACCTCACTGCCAGTTTCAAAGAGGGACTTTCATTTCACTTCATTGAGACAATTGGCCAATTGCAGAGTGCCCGTGTTTTACTGGAACGTCAGTGTTGTGGGTGGAAAAGCCCAGGGCAGCGTTTGAATTGACTTTGACAAAATTTCTGCTTGTCAGATTCTCTGTCTCTTTCCCCGTCTTACTCCCCGAGTCAGAGAAATGGGTGAAGAGAGACTGGCGAGGGAGGGGAGAGAGCGAGGGAAACAGGAATAGAGAACAGAATAGAGGTGGAGTTTGGTGGGAGGGCCAAAGAGGGGATGGGGAGGTTGGGGGGGGGGGGGTAGGCACACAGTATATGGGGGTCTCCAGTGTGGAGTCAGTGCCCTGCTCCCAGTCTCAGGGGGGTGGGGCAGGGGAGGGTTAGGTTATGTCCCCTCCCCCCCCCCCCCCCCAAAGGTGCTTTACAGTCCATGAACTAGTTTAATTTGACATTGTGTGTGGTCACTAAGCTGACAGTCCAGGGAAGGCTGCAGGCCAGTGGTGCACAGCAAGATCCCACAGACAGCAATGTGATCCTATCCGGGTGGGGAGGTGGGAGACACACTTTCCTTCCCCTGCCCGCTGACATCCTCCCTCCCTCTCCCCCGTACCCACACCCTCTCTCTGAACACGCCCCACCCCACCCGTGAACACCATCTGTATTGCCAGTCTGCAGACACTTCCCCTCTGCCCCCAGAGAGAGTTACCCTGCCCTCTGTACACTGGCAAATCAGCTGCCCATTCCTTTAGGAGTCTTTTTCCAATCGCCCTTCCAGCAAATATTTCTATTCCCCAATCCGGTGCAGAAAGTGGGAGAAGTTAGCGGAAGCTGAGTTGAAAGTTGTTTAACACCAGACTGCATTCTGGATTCATGCTGGCAGGTTTATACATGGCGATGACGTGAGGCTTTAGTGACATTCGCAGGAATCAGTTTGAATTGAGATTTAGTGACAGGCTGACTTTCAATTTGTCCCTTTGTCTCTCTTTACCCATGTCTCTCTCTATTTCCTCAGTCTGTGTCTCGTTCTGTCTCTCTCTGACTGTCTGTCTCTCCCTGTCTCCCGCTCCCTCTGACTGTCTCTCTCTCTTTACCTCTCTCTCTCTCTGACTGTCTCTCTCTCTCTTTACCTCTCTCTCTCTCCCTCCGCTCCTGCCTTTCTGTCTCTGCCAGTCTCTCCCTCGCTTTGTCTCTCTCTCTCTCTGCCTGTCTCTCTCCCTCTCTCTTTACCTCTCTCTCTCTCTCTGACTGTCTCTCTCCCTCTCTCTTTACCTCTCTCTCTCTCTCCCTCCGTCCCTGCGTTTATGTCTCTGCCAGTCTCTCCCTCACTCTCTCTCTCTCCCTCTGACTGTCTCTCTCTCTCTCTTTACCTCTCTCTCTCCCTCCGTCCCTGCGTTTATGTCTCTGCCAGTCTCTCCCTCACTCTCTCTCTCTCTCTCTCTGACTGTCTGTCTCTCCCTGTCTCCCGCTCCCTCTGACTGTCTCTCTCTCTTTACCTCTCTCTCTCTCTGACTGTCTCTCTCTCTCTCTTTACCTCTCTCTCTCTCCCTCCGCTCCTGCCTTTCTGTCTCTGCCAGTCTCTCCCTCGCTTTGTCTCTCTCTCTCTCTGCCTGTCTCTCTCCCTCTCTCTTTACCTCTCTCTCTCTCTCTGACTGTCTCTCTCCCTCTCTCTTTACCTCTCTCTCTCTCTCCCTCCGTCCCTGCGTTTATGTCTCTGCCAGTCTCTCCCTCACTCTCTCTCTCTCCCTCTGACTGTCTCTCTCTCTCTTTACCTCTCTCTCTCCCTCCGTCCCTGCGTTTATGTCTCTGCCAGTCTCTCCCTCACTCTCTCTCTCTCTCTCTCTGACTGTCTCTCTCTCTCTCTCTCTCTCTCTGACTGTCTCTCTCTCTCGCTTTACCTCTCTCTCTCTCTCTGACTGTCTCTCTCTCTCTCTCTTTGCCTCTGTCTCTCTCCCTCCGTCCCTGCGTTTATGTCTCTGCCAGTCTCTCCATCACTGTCTCTCCCTCTCTCACTCTGACTGTCTGTCTCTCTCTCTCTTTACCTCTCTCTCTCTCCCTCCGTCCCTGCGTTTATATCTCTGCCAGTCTCTCCCTCCCTCTCTCTCCCTCTCTCTGTGTCTCTCTGACTGTCTGTCTCTCTCTCTCTGACTGTCTCTCTCTCTCTTTACCTCTCTCTCTCCCTCCGTCCCTGCCTTTATATCTCTGCCAGTCTCTCCCTCAATCTGTCTCTCTCTCTCCCTCTCTCTCTCTCTCTTTACCTCTCTCTCTCTCCCTCCGCTCCTGCCTTTCTGTCTCTACCAGTCACTCTCTCTACCTCCTCCCCACCCGTCTTTTTCTCTCTCTCTCCGTAAACAGTAAACACTTGGAATAGAACATAGAACAGTACAGCAGAGAACAGGCCCTTCGGCCCTCGATGTTGTGCCGAGCCTTGTCCGAAACCAAGATCAAGCTATCCCACTCCCTGTCATTCTGGTGTGCTCCATGTGCCTATCCAATAACCGCTTGAAAGTTCCTAAAGTGTCCGACTGCACTCTCACAGCAGGCAGCCCATTCCACACCCTAACCACTCTCTGAGTGAAGAACCTACCTCGGACATCCCTCCTATATCTCCCACCCTGAATCTTCTCGTTATGCCCCCTTGTAACAGCTACATCCGCCCGAGGAAATAGTCTCTGAACGCCCACTCTATCTAACCCCCTCATTTTCTTATAAACCTCTATTCAGTCGCCTCTCATCCCCCTCCGCTCCAAAGACAAAAGCCCTAGCTCCCTCAAACTTCCCTCATAAGACCCATCCTGCAAACCAGGCAGCATCCTGGTAAATCTCCTTTGCACCCTGATGCACGAGCAATGACCACTAAAGCGAGGTTGTCGTCCAACTGAAGGCTTTAATAAGCTGGACGTTTCCCCCAGCAGCTCAGGCTGGGGCGGCACGGGCTCTTATACCCCGCCTAGCAGGGCGGAGCTTTCATACATTCTAACCAATAGAAAGCATTCAGTTTCCACCAATGGTGCTTCAGCCTATCAGGTACCGTAATACCTATAATACCACATTCACCCCCTGTTAAAAAAGAGTCCGGCGGGGGTGGTGGCCTGAAACTACAAAACATGGCACCGTGGTATAATTAGTTATGGAGATACTGTGATACCTCCGTACAGTGTTTAGTAACTATTTACAAGTCTGATAGCTGTGTACATTCGATGGTTTCTATTTACAGATTACAATTAAAATGAAGCAATCAGTCGATCGGGGGCCCTGGCCGTCCTCTCTGACCGTCGGAGCTTTTTCTGACTCCGGTGGAGGCTCGGGCGTCTGAGACTCCGGGAGCGTGGCTTCCATCTCCATGGCTGCTTCGGCACTCCTCGACGGCGCTGGTGGGGAAAACGGTTGACCTGGAAGGGGGCGTCGGTGGGTGGGGGGGGTCCTCGGCGGGGCCGATGGAAGGGCCGATCCTCCGGGAAGGTGCTGCCGTGGAGGGGAGGGTGGGACTGGCGGCTGGAATGTACATGGGGTTCCGGCGGGCGCCAGGTCCCATAGGGAGACCGTATCTTGTCAGCCGTCGGGGTATGTCTCATAGGCGTACTGGGGTTAGCGTGGAGCAGATGGACCCTCTCGACCAACGGGTCCGACTTGTGCGCCCGCACGTGTTTTCAGGGCAGGATGGGACCGGGTGCTGCCAGCCAGGTCGGGAGCGAGGTCCCAGAGGAGGACTTCCTGGGGAAGACAAGGAGACGTTCGTGAGGTGTCTGGTTGGTGGTGGTACAAAGCAGTGACCGGATGGAGTGGAGGGCATCCGGGAGGACTTCTTGCCAGCGGGAGACTGGGAGGTTCCTGGACTGTAGGGCCAGTAGGACGGTCTTCCAGACGGTTCCCTTCTCCGTCTCTACCTGTCCGTTACCCCGGGGGTTGTAACTGGTCGTCCTGCTCGAGGAGATGCGCTTGCTGAGCAGGAATTGACGCCTTTCGTCGCTCATAAAGGAGGACCCCCTATCACTGTGTATGTAAGCGGGGAACGCGAACAGTGTAAAGATACCCTGGAGGGCCTTGATAACGGTCTTTGCGGTCATGTCGGGGCAGGGGATGGCGAACGGGAACAGTCCTCGTCAATCACGTTCAGGAAGTACGTGTTGCGGTCGGTGGAGGCGAGGGGGCCTTTGAAGTCCATGCTGAGGCGTTCAAAGGGACGGGAAGCCTTTATCAGGTGCGCTCTCTCTGGCCGGTAGAAGTGCGGTTTGCACTCCGCGCAGATTTGGCAGTCCCTGGTGGCTGTCCTGACCTCCTCGATGGAGTCGGGCAGGTTGCGGGTCTTGACAAAATGGAAAAGGCGAGTGGCCCCCGGGTGGCAGAGGTCCTCGTGGAGGGCTCGGAGGCGGTCCACTTGTTCGGTGGCACATGTGCCGTGGGACAGGGCGTCAGGAGGTTCGTTTAGCTTCCCGGGACGATACAAGATCTCGGAGTTGTAGGTGGAGAGCTCGATCCTCCACTGCAAGATCTTGTCGTGTTTTATCTAGCCCCGCTGTGCATTATCGAACATCAAAGCAACCGACCGTTGGTCAGTGAGGAGAGTGAATCTCCTGCCGGCCAGGTAATGCCTCCAATGTCGCACAGCTTCCACTATGGCCTGGGCCTCCTTTTCGACTCAGGAGTGGCGGATTTCGGAGGCATGGAGGGTACGTGAGAAGAAGGCCACGGGTCTGCCTGCTTGGTTGAGGGTGGCCGCCAGAGCTATGTCGGACGCATCGCTCTCGAGCTGGAAGGGGAGGGACTCATCGATGGCGCGCATCGTGGCCTTTGCAATGTCTGCTTTGATGCGGCTGAAGGCCCGGCGGGCCTCTATCGACAGGGGAAGAACTGTGGGTTGGATCGGGGACGGGGCTTTTCCGCGTAGTTGGGGACCCACTGGGCATAGAAGCCCAGGCAACATTTCAGGGCCTTGGAGCAGTGAGGTAGGGGGAACTCCATAAGGGGGCGCATGCGTGCAGGGTCGGGGCCTATAACTCCATTTCGCGCCTTGTAGCCGAGGATGGCTAGACGGTCGGTGCTAAACACGCATTTATCCTTGTTGTATGTCAGGTTAAGGATTTTAGCGGTCTGGAGAAATGTTCGGAGGTTGGTGTCGTGGTCCTGCTGGTCGTGGCCGCAGACGGTGACATTATAGAGATACGGGAATGTTGCCCGTAAACCGTACCAGTCAACCATTCGGTCCATCTCGCGCTGGAAGACCGAGACCCCGTTGGCTCATGTCACAACAATGATTACTGGAATTAAAACCTGAGATATAATTGTTAGTGTCAGCGACATGCAAAATATTTCAAAATGCATATTATTGTAGCAAGTTAAAAAAATGAATACATATCGTTGGTGATCAATGGATTGAATGGAATCAGTTCCTTCCCATGAGCATTCTGTCGGAATATTATCAGCGTTTTAATGGTCTGTCTTTGGTTCTCAGTTCCATCAGGTCCGGTTTCCGAAGCTGCGCGCGGCATTCCCCATTCCCGCAGCCGGTCAGTGAGTTTCCCGTTGTGGCCTCCCCACGGCGTGGGGAAACCCGCGGACATGGGGGCGCTGCCGGCGAAGGGGAGGATCCTGCCCAGGGAGAACCCCATTGATTGGGATTGTGAGCTGAACAGATGCATGTTTAATTGATGTTATTATTGTTGTGTGGTCAGGAATTACAGATTCTATTCCACTGAATAACAATCTCCATTTCATTATTGTATAAACAATAATGAGAAACGGTCTGTGATTACTGGAATGAACAATCCTGCGGCAATCACAGTCAAAGATGCAATGAAATGTTTTCAGTCATTTGCTGTGTTTAATGGACTGAAAAACAATTTTCTATTGATGTTGCGAAATAATAATTGGTTGTAATGTTTGTTGAACTTCAACATAATGAACAAACACGTAATGAATGAATGAGTTAATTGTTTATTCGGCCAAGCAGTGAGTTCGAGTTCACTCTCATTATTGGGATAAATTACGTTAACAGGTGACTGATCTTCGACAGAAAATAATTAAATAATTCAAGTAATAAACACTCCATCTGTCATAATTTCACCAGTTTCAAGATATTTAATATCTGGACTCCGGATAGGATTTGGATTTGTTTGTTGTAACGTGTACCGAGGGACAGTTACAATGAATTCTCTATTCCAGATCTAACAGATCATTTAGTCGATGAGAAGAAACCAAAGTCCGTTAATGGGGCAACGAAAGGTCCACACTGCAAATACCGAGACAGCGGCATCGAGTGAAGCATCCAGGAGTAGTATTAATCAGATCAGCCCAGAAGAGGGTCGTTTCGCAGTCCAGTAACAGCGGGGAAGAAGCTGTATTTGAATCTGTTTCTGCGTGTTCTCAGACTTTTGTATCTCCTGACCGATGGCAAAAGTTTGCAGTTAGTAAGCCGGTTGGATGTCTCTTTGATTATGCTGCCCGCTTTCCCAAGGCAGCGGTAGATACAGGCAATGGATGGGAGGTGGGTTCGCCTGATGGACGAGGCGGTGTTCACGACTCTTCGATGTTTCTTGCGGTCTTAGGCTGAGCAATTGCGACACAACGCTGCAATGCAGCCAGATAGGATGCGTTCGATGCTGCACCTGTAAACGTTGGTAAGAGTCAGTGGGGACATGCCGAATTTCCACAGTTTCATGAGGAAGTATAGGCCCTGTTGTGATTTCTTAGTGGTAGCGTCGACGTGCTTGGAGCAGACAGATTTTTGGTGATGTGCGCAACAAGGAATTTGAAGCTATCAACCATCTCCACCTCGGCCCCGCTGATGCACACAGTAGTGTGTACAGTACTTAGCTTCCTAAAAACAATGACCAGATCTTTAGTTTCCCGTCATTGAGGGAGAGATTGTTGTCGCTGCACCACTCTACTGGATTCTCTATCCCCCTCCCGTATTATGACTTATCGTTGTTCGAGATCTGACCGAGCAGCAAACTTTAAATGGAGTTGGAGCCACATATTGCCACACGTCCTGGCTGTATAGGTAGTGTCGTACGGGGCTAAGCACGCAGCCTTCTGGGCACCGGTAATGAGAACAATCGCGGAGAAGGTCAGAATGATTGTGTCCGAAAGCGGAGCGTTAGTCAATGAATATGAGACTGACGTCGGAGTCCTTGTTGTGGAGGTGTTCCAGGGATGAGTGTCGGGCCAGTGAGATGGCGTCTGCTGAGGACCGGTTACGGCACTATGCAAATTGTCGTGGATCGAGGCATCCGAGGAGTGTGGTGTTGATGTGCTTCATGGCCAAACTCTCGAAGCACTTCACTTCGATCGATGTCAAGGCCAACGGACGGTAGCCTTTGAGGCAAGTTGTCTGGTTCTTCTTTCTTCTGGATATTTTATTATTGTTTTCAGTGGTTGCAAAATATCCGTCTCCCATTGAACAACACCTCCACCTGATTGTAACTGTGTGAACAATTGCCCCGTCCGGGCCCCCCTCACCATCGCCACCATATTGTGAATGTGTGTGTGTGAGGTTGTGAACACCGAACACTTCTGTCCGCCCACTCTCCACACCCTCCACGTTATTGTGAACAGATGTGTGAGGTTGTGAACTATGAACCCACCACATGACCTCCTCATCACCTCCCTACTTTACTGTGAGTGCGTATGAGGTTGTGAAAAACTAGCACGTACAAGCGTTCCTAAGTCTGCCCTTCGAAATGACTGTGAGAGTGTTAGTGTGTGAATTGGGGAACAAGTGTTCCGCCCGCCACAACCTCACCGTCCTCTTCAACTGATAGTGATCATGTGTGTGAAGTTGTGAACTATTTCCCGGTTCAATCGACACGACAGCATATCCAATATGTTCTGAGAGTGTGAGGTTGAGAACAATTCCCCATACAACCGCGGCCTCAGAACGCCACCCATATTATTGAGAGTGAGTGTGAGGTTCAGAACAACTGCCGGGTCCAACCGCCCTCGTCACAACTCCCTCCACCTCAGCGTGAGGGGATTGATGTGGTGCAGAGTTGCTCCTCCCAAAGGCATATCAGCCGACTGTATTGTGAGTGTGTGAGGTTGTGGACAAGTACTCTGTCCAACCGCCCCGAACGACTAATTCGGGAAAATCCCAAGGCTTTTTACACGTACATAAAAAGCAAGAGGGTAGTCAGGGAACGGATTGGCCCACTGAAGGATAGGCAAGGGAATCTATGTGTGAAGCCAAGGAAATGGGCGAGGTACTAAATGAATACTTTGCATCAGTATTCACCAAAGAGAAGGAATTAGTGGATGTTGAGTCTGGAGAAGGGGGTGTAGATAGTCTGGGAGATAAGTCCCCAGGGCCTGATGGGATCTACCCCAGAATACTGAAGGAGGCTGGAGAGGAAATTGCTGAGGCCTTGACAGAAATCTTTGGATCCTCACAATCTTCAGGTGATGTCCCCAAGGACTGGAGAATAGCCACTCTTGATCCTTTGTTTAAGAAGGGTAGCAAGGATAATCCAGGGAACTACAGGCCGGTGAGGTTTACGTCAGTAGTAAGGAAATTACTGGAGAGAATTCTTCGAGACAGGATCTACTCCGATTTAGAAGCAAATGGACGTATTAGTGAGAGAGCATAGTTTTGTGAAGGGGAGGTCGTGTCTCACTCAATTGATAAAGTTTTTAGAAGAGGTCACAAAGCTGATTGATGCAGGTAGGGCAGTGGATGTTGTCTATATGGACTTCAGTACGGCCTTTGACAAGGTCCCTCATGGCAGACTGGTACAAAAGGTGAAGTCACATGGTATCAGGGGTGAGCTGCCAAGGTGGAAACAGCGGGCAGCACGGTAGCATTGTGGATAGCACAATTGTTTCACAGCTCCAGGGTCCCAGGTTCAATTCCGGCTTGGGTCACTGTCTGTGCGGAGTCTGCACATCCTCTCCGTGTGCGCGTGGGTTTCCTCCGGGTGCTCCGGTTTCCTCCCACAGTCCAAAGATGTGCGGGTTAGGTGGATTGGCCATGATAAATTGCCCTTAGTGTCCAAAATTGCCCTTAGTGTTGGGTGGGGTTACTGGGTTATGGGGATAGGATAGAGGTGTTGACCTTGGGTAGGGTGCTCTATCCAAGAGCCGGTGCAGACTCGATGGGCTGAATGGCCACCTTCTGCACTGTAAATTCTATGAGAACTGGCTAGGTCATAGAAGGCAGAGAGTAGCAATGGAAGGATGCTTTTCTAATTGGAGGGCTGTGACCAGTGGTGTTCCGCAGGGATCAGTGCTGGGACCTTTGCTGTTCATAGTATACATAAATGATTCGGAGGATAATGTAACTGATCTGATTAGTAAGTTTGCAGACGACACAAAGGTTGGTGGAATTGCGGATAGCGATGAGGACTGTCAGAGGATACAAAAGTATTTAGATCGTGTGGAGACTTGGGTGGAGAGATGGCAGATGGAGTTTAATCTGGACAAATGTGAGGGAATGCATTTTGGAAGGTCAAATGCAGGTAGGGAATATACAGTGAATTGTAGAACCCTCAAGAGTATTGAAAGTCAGAGACATCGAGGTGGACAGGTCCACAGGTCACTGAAAGGGGCAACACAGGTGGAGAAGGTAGTCAAGAAGGCATACGGCATGCTTGCCTTCATTGGCCGGGGCATTGAGGAGAAGAATTGGCAAGTCATGTTGCAGCTGTATAGAACCTGAGGCCACACTTGGAGTATAGTGTTCAATTCTGGTCGCCACACTACCAGAAGGATGTGAAGGATTTAGAGAGGGTGCAGAAGAGATTTACCAGAATGTTGCCTGGTATGGAGGGCATTAGCTATGAGGAGCGGTTGAATAAACTCGGTTTGTTCTCACTGGAACGAAGGAGGTTGAGGGGCGACCTGATAGAGGTCTACAAAGTAACGAGGGGCATAGACAGAGTAGATAGTCAGAGGCTTTTCCCCATGGTAGAGGGGTCAATTACTAGGGGGCATAGGTTTAAGGTGAGAGGGGCAAGGTTTAGAGTAGATGTACGAGGCAAGTTTTTTACGCAGAGGGTAGTGGGTGCCTGGAACGCGCTACCGGAGGAGGTGGTGGAAGCAGGGACGATAGTGACATTTAAGGGGCAACTTGACAAAATATGAATAGGATGGGAATAGAGGGATACGGACCCAGGAAGTGTAGAAGATTGTAGTTTAGTCGGGCAGTATGGTCGGCACGGGCTTGGAGGGCCGAAGGGTCTGTTCCTGTGCTGTATATTTCTTTTTACACATTCCAACTTATTGTCAGTGTGTGTGTGAGGTTGTCAACTCCTGTCCCATCCACTGGGCTTGTCATCCGCCAGCTACTGTGAGTGTGTGTGACACTGTGAACATCTGGCCCATCCAGCCGGTTCCTACTCCCCCGCCTCACTGTGAGTGTGTGTGACACTGTGAACATCTGGCACATCCAGCCGGTTCCTACTCCCCCGCCTCACTGTGAGTGTGTGTGACGTAGTGAACATCTGGCCCATCCAGCCGGTTCCTACTCCCCCGCCTCACTGTGAGTGTGTGTGACACTGTGAACATCTGGCCCATCCAGCCAGTTCCTACTCCCCCGCCTCACTGTGAGTGTGTGTGACGCTGTGAACATCTGGCCCATCCAGCCGGTTCCTACTCCCCCGCCTCACTGTGAGTGTGTGTGGCGTTGTGAACATCTGGCCCATCCAGCCGGTTCCTACTCCCCGCCTCACTGTGAGTGTGTGTGACGCTGTGAACACCTGGCCCATCCAGCCGGTTCCTACTCCCCCGCCTCACTGTGAGTGTGTGTGACGCTGTGAACATCTGGCCCATCCAGCCGGTTCCCACTTCCCCGCCTCACTGTGAGTGTGTGTGACGCTGTGAACATCTGGCCCATCCAGCCGGTTCCTACTCCCCGCCTCACTGTGAGTGTGTGTGACGTTGTGAACATCTGGCCCATCCAGCCGGTTCCTACTCCCCCGCCTCACTGTGAGTGTGTGTGACGCTGTGAACATCTGGCCCATCCAGCCGGTTCCCACTTCCCCGCCTCACTGTGAGTGTGTGTGACGCTGTGAACATCTGGCCCATCCAGCCGGTTCCTACTCCCCGCCTCACTGTGAGTGTGTGTGACGTTGTGAACATCTGGCCCATCCAGCCGGTTCCTACTCCCCCGCCTCACTGTGAGTGTGTGTGACGTTGTGAACATCTGGCCCATCCAGCCGGTTCCTACTCCCCCGCCTCACTGTGAGTGTGTGTGACGCTGTGAACATCTGGCCCATCCAGCCGGTTCCTACTCCCCCGCCTCACTGTGAGTGTGTGTGACGTTGTGAACATCTGGCCCATCCAGCCGGTTCCTACTCCCCCGCCTCACTGTGAGTGTGTGTGACGCTGTGAACATCTGGCCCATCCAGCCGGTTCCCACTTCCCCGCCTCACTGTGAGTGTGTGTGACGCTGTGAACATCTGGCCCATCCAGCCGGCTCCTACTCCCCCGCCTCACTGTGAGTGTGTGTGACGCTGTGAACATCTGGCCCATCCAGCCGGTACCTACTCCCCCGCCTCACTGTGAGTGTGTGTGACGCTGTGAACATCTGGCCCATCCAGCCGGTTCCTACTCCCCCGCCTCACTGTGAGTGTGTGTGACGCTGTGAACATCTGGCCCATCCAGCCGGTTCCTACTCCCCGCCTCACTGTGAGTGTGTGTGACGCTGTGAACATCTGGCCCATCCAGCCGGTTCCTACTCCCCCGCCTCACTGTGAGTGTGTGTGACGCTGTGAACATCTGGCCCATCCAGCCGGTTCCTACTCCCCGCCTCACTGTGAGTGTGTGTGACGCTGTGAACATCTGGCCCATCCAGCCGGTTCCCACTCCCCGCCTCACTGTGAGTGTGTGTGACGTTGTGAACATCTGGCCCATCCAGCCGGTTCCTACTCCCCCGCCTCACTGTGAGTGTGTGTGACGTTGTGAACATCTGGCCCATCCAGCCGGTTCCCACTTCCCCGCCTCACTGTGAGTGTGTGTGACGCTGTGAACATCTGGCCCATCCAGCCGGTTCCTACTCCCCCGCCTCACTGTGAGTGTGTGTGACGCTGTGAACATCTGGCCCATCCAGTCGGTTCCTACTCCCCGCCTCACTGTGAGTGTGTGTGACGTTGTGAACATCTGGCCCATCCAGCCGGTTCCTACTCCCCGCCTCACTGTGAGTGTGTGTGACGTTGTGAACATCTGGCCCATCCAGCCGGTTCCTACTCCCCCGCCTCACTGTGAGTGTGTGTGACGTTGTGAACATCTGGCCCGTCCAGCCGGTTCCTACTCCCCCGCCTCACTGTGAGTGTGTGTGACGTTGTGAACATCTGGCCCATCCAGCCGGTTCCTGCTCCCCCGCCTCACTGTGAGTGTGTGTGACGCTGTGAACATCTGGCTCTTCCAGCCGGTTCTTACTCCCCCGCCTCACTGTGAGTGTGTGTGACGTTGTGAACACCTGGCCCATCCAGCCGGTTCCTACTCCCCCGCCTCACTGTGAGTGTGTGTGACGCTGTGAACATCTGGCCCATCCAGCCGGTTCCTACTCCCCCGCCTCACTGTGAGTGTGTGTGACGTTGTGAAAATCTGGCCCATCCAGCCGGTCCCTACTCCCCCGCCTCACTGTGAGTGTGTGTGACGCTGTGAACATCTGGCCCATCCAGCCGGTTCCTACTCCCCGCCTCACTGTGAGTGTGTGTGACGTTGTGAACATCTGGCCCATCCAGCCGGTTCCTACTCCCCCGCCTCACTGTGAGTGTGTGTGACACTGTGAACATCTGGCCCATCCAGCCGGTTCCTACTCCCCCGCCTCACTGTGAGTGTGTGTGACGCTGTGAACATCTGGCCCATCCAGCCGGTTCCTACTCCCCCGCCTCACTGTGAGTGTGTGTGACGTTGTGAACATCTGGCCCATCCAGCCGGTTCCTACTCCCCCGCCTCACTGTGAGTGTGTGTGACGTTGTGAACACCTGGCCCATCCAGCCGGTTCCTACTCCCCCGCCTCACTGTGAGTGTGTGTGACGCTGTGAACATCTGGCCCATCCAGCCGGTTCCTACTCCCCGCCTCACTGTGAGTGTGTGTGACGTTGTGAACACCTGGCCCATCCAGCCGGTTCCTACTCCCCCGCCTCACTGTGAGTGTGTGTGACACTGTGAACATCTGGCCCATCCAGCCGGTTCCTACTCCCCCGCCTCACTGTGAGTGTGTGTGACGCTGTGAACATCTGGCCCATTCAGCCGGTTCCTACTCCCCCGCCTCACTGTGAGTGTGTGTGACGCTGTGAACATCTGGCCCATCCAGCCGGCTCCTACTCCCCCGCCTCACTGTGAGTGTGTGTGACGCTGTGAACATCTGGCCCATCCAGCCGGTTCCTACTCCCCCGCCTCACTGTGAGTGTGTGTGACGCTGTGAACATCTGGCCCATCCAGCCGGTTCCCACTTCCCCGCCTCACTGTGAGTGTGTGTGACGCTGTGAACATCTGGCCCATCCAGCCGGTTCCTACTCCCCGCCTCACTGTGAGTGTGTGTGACGTTGTGAACATCTGGCCCATCCAGCCGGTTCCTACTCCCCCGCCTCACTGTGAGTGTGTGTGACGTTGTGAACATCTGGCCCATCCAGCCGGTTCCTACTCCCCCGCCTCACTGTGAGTGTGTGTGACGCTGTGAACATCTGGCCCATCCAGCCGGTTCCTACTCCCCCGCCTCACTGTGAGTGTGTGTGACGTTGTGAACATCTGGCCCATCCAGCCGGTTCCTACTCCCCCGCCTCACTGTGAGTGTGTGTGACGCTGTGAACATCTGGCCCATCCAGCCGGTTCCCACTTCCCCGCCTCACTGTGAGTGTGTGTGACGCTGTGAACATCTGGCCCATCCAGCCGGCTCCTACTCCCCCGCCTCACTGTGAGTGTGTGTGACGCTGTGAACATCTGGCCCATCCAGCCGGTACCTACTCCCCCGCCTCACTGTGAGTGTGTGTGACGCTGTGAACATCTGGCCCATCCAGCCGGTTCCTACTCCCCCGCCTCACTGTGAGTGTGTGTGACGCTGTGAACATCTGGCCCATCCAGCCGGTTCCTACTCCCCGCCTCACTGTGAGTGTGTGTGACGCTGTGAACATCTGGCCCATCCAGCCGGTTCCTACTCCCCCGCCTCACTGTGAGTGTGTGTGACGCTGTGAACATCTGGCCCATCCAGCCGGTTCCTACTCCCCGCCTCACTGTGAGTGTGTGTGACGCTGTGAACATCTGGCCCATCCAGCCGGTTCCCACTCCCCGCCTCACTGTGAGTGTGTGTGACGTTGTGAACATCTGGCCCATCCAGCCGGTTCCTACTCCCCCGCCTCACTGTGAGTGTGTGTGACGTTGTGAACATCTGGCCCATCCATCCGGTTCCCACTTCCCCGCCTCACTGTGAGTGTGTGTGACGCTGTGAACATCTGGCCCATCCAGCCGGTTCCTACTCCCCCGCCTCACTGTGAGTGTGTGTGACGCTGTGAACATCTGGCCCATCCAGCCGGTTCCTACTCCCCGCCTCACTGTGAGTGTGTGTGACGTTGTGAACATCTGGCCCATCCAGCCGGTTCCTACTCCCCGCCTCACTGTGAGTGTGTGTGACGTTGTGAACATCTGGCCCATCCAGCCGGTTCCTACTCCCCCGCCTCACTGTGAGTGTGTGTGACGTTGTGAACATCTGGCCCGTCCAGCCGGTTCCTACTCCCCCGCCTCACTGTGAGTGTGTGTGACGTTGTGAACATCTGGCCCATCCAGCCGGTTCCTGCTCCCCCGCCTCACTGTGAGTGTGTGTGACGCTGTGAACATCTGGCCCATCCAGCCGGTTCTTACTCCCCCGCCTCACTGTGAGTGTGTGTGACGTTGTGAACACCTGGCCCATCCAGCCGGTTCCTACTCCCCGCCTCACTGTGAGTGTGTGTGACGTTGTGAACATCTGGCCCATCCAGCCGGTTCCTACTCCCCCGCCTCACTGTGAGTGTGTGTGACACTGTGAACATCTGGCCCATCCAGCCGGTTCCTACTCCCCCGCCTCACTGTGAGTGTGTGTGACGCTGTGAACATCTGGCCCATCCAGCCGGTTCCTACTCCCCCGCCTCACTGTGAGTGTGTGTGACGTTGTGAACATCTGGCCCATCCAGCCGGTTCCTACTCCCCCGCCTCACTGTGAGTGTGTGTGACGTTGTGAACACCTGGCCCATCCAGCCGGTTCCTACTCCCCCGCCTCACTGTGAGTGTGTGTGACGCTGTGAACATCTGGCCCATCCAGCCGGTTCCTACTCCCCGCCTCACTGTGAGTGTGTGTGACGTTGTGAACACCTGGCCCATCCAGCCGGTTCCTACTCCCCCGCCTCACTGTGAGTGTGTGTGACACTGTGAACATCTGGCCCGTCCAGCCGGTTCCTACTCCCCCGCCTCACTGTGAGTGTGTGTGACGCTGTGAACATCTGGCCCATCCAGCCGGTTCCCACTCCCCGCCTCACTGTGAGTGTGTGTGACGCTGTGAACATCTGGCCCATCCAGCCGGTTCCTACTCCCCCGCCTCACTGTGAGTGTGTGTGACGCTGTGAACATCTGGCCCATCCAGCCGGTTCCTACTCCCACGCCTCACTGTGAGTGTGTGTGACGTTGTGAACACCTGGCCCATCCAGCCGGTTCCTACTCCCCCGCCTCACTGTGAGTGTGTGTGACGCTGTGAACATCTGGCCCATCCAGCCGGTTCCTACTCCCCCGCCTCACTGTGAGTGTGTGTGACGCTGTGAACATCTGGCCCGTCCAGCCGGTTCCTACTCCCCCGCCTCACTGTGAGTGTGTGTGACGCTGTGAACATCTGGCCCATCCAGCCGGTTCCTACTCCCCCGCCTCACTGTGAGTGTGTGTGACGTTGTGAACATCTGGCCCATCCAGCCGGTTCCTACTCCCCCGCCTCACTGTGAGTGTGTGTGACGGTGTGAACATCTGGCCTATCCAGCCGGTTCCTACTCCCCCGCCTCACTGTGAGTGTGTGTGACACTGTGAACATCTGGCCCATCCAGCCGGTTCCTACTCCCCCGCCTCACTGTGAGTGTGTGTGACGCTGTGAACATCTGGCCCATCCAGCCGGTTCCTACTCCCCCGCCTCACTGTGAGTGTGTGTGACGTTGTGAACATCTGGCCCATCCAGCCGGTTCCTACTCCCCCGCCTCACTGTGAGTGTGTGTGACGCTGTGAACATCTGGCCCATCCAGCCGGTTCCCACTCCCCGCCTCACTGTGAGTGTGTGTGACGGTGTGAACATCTGGCCCGTCCAGCCGGTTCCTACTCCCCCGCCTCACTGTGAGTGTGTGTGACGTTGTGAACATCTGGCCCATCCAGCCGGTTCCTACTCCCCCGCCTCACTGTGAGTGTGTGTGACGCTGTGAACATCTGGCCCATCCAGCCGGTTCCCACTCCCCCGCCTCACTGTGAGTGTGTGTGACGCTGTGAACATCTGGCCCATCCAGCCGGTTCCTACTCCCCCGCCTCACTGTGAGTGTGTGTGACGCTGTGAACATCTGGCCCATCCAGCCGGTTCCTACTCCCCCGCCTCACTGTGAGTGTGTGTGACGCTGTGAACATCTGGCCCATCCAGCCGGTTCCTACTCCCCCGCCTCACTGTGAGTGTGTGTGACGCTGTGAACATCTGGCCCATCCAGCCGGTTCCTACTCCCCTGCCTCACTGTGAGTGTGTGTGACGCTGTGAACATCTGGCCCATCCAGCCGGTTCCTACTCCCCCACCTCACTGTGAGTGTGTGTGACGTTGTGAACATCTGGCCCATCCAGCCGGTACCTACTCCCCCGCCTCACTGTGAGTGTGTGTGACGGTGTGAACATCTGGCCCATCCAGCCGGTTCCTACTCCCCCGCCTCACTGTGAGAGTGTGTGACGTTGTGAACATCTGGCCCGTCCAGCCGGTTCCTACTCCCCTGCCTCACTGTGAGTGTGTGTGACGGTGTGAACATCTGGCCCATCCAGCCGGTTCCTACTCCCCGCCTCACAGTGAGTGTGGGTGACGCTGTTAACATCTGGCCCATCCAGCCGGTTCCTACTCCCCCGCCTCACTGTAAGTGTGTGTGACGTTGTGAACATCTGGCCCGTCCAGCCGGTTCCTACTCCCCCGCCTCACTGTGAGAGTGTGTGACGTTTTGAACATCTGGCCCGTCCAGCCGGTTCCTACTCCCCTGCCTCACTGTGAGTGTGTGTGACGGTGTGAACATCTGGCCCATCCAGCCGGTTCCTACTCCCCGCCTCACAGTGAGTGTGGGTGACGCTGTTAACATCTGGCCCATCCAGCCGGTTCCTACTCCCCCGCCTCACTGTAAGTGCGTGTGACGTTGTGAACATCTGGCCCATCCAGCCGGTTCCTACTCCCCCGCCACACTGTGAGTATGTGTGACGTTGTGAACATCTGGCCCATCCAGCCGGTTCCTACTCCCCCGCCTCACTGTGAGTATGTGTGACGCTGTGAACATCTGGCCCATCCAGCCGGTTCCTACTCCCCCGCCTCACTGTGAGTGTGTGTGACGTTGTGAACATCTGGCCCATCCAGCCGGTTCCAACTCCCCGCCTCACTGTGAGTGTGTGTGAAGTTGTGAACATCTGGCCCATCCAGCCGGTTCCTACTCCACCGCCTCACTGTGAGTGTGTGTGACGTTGTGAACATCTGGCCCCTCCAGCCGGTTCCTACTCTCCCGCCTCACTGTGAGTGTGTGTGACGTTGTGAACATCTGGCCCCTCCAGCCGGTTCCTACTCCCCCGCCTCACTGTGAGTGTGTGTGACGTTGTGAACATCTGGCCCCTCCAGCCGGTTCCTACTCCCCCGCCTCACTGTGAGTGTGTGTGACGTTGTGAACATCTGGCCCCTCCAGGCGGTTCCTACTCCCCCGCCTCACTGTGAGTGTGTGTGACGTTGTGAACATCTGGCCCATCCAGCCGGTTCCCGCTCCCCCGCCTCACTGTGAGTGTGTGTGACGTTGTGAACATCTGGCCCATCCAGCCGGTTCCTACTCCCCCGCCTCACTGTGAGTGTGTGTGACGCTGTGAACATCTGGCCCATCCAGCCGGTTCCCGCTCCCCCGCCTCACTGTGAGTGTGTGTGACGCTGTGAACATCTGGCCCATCCAGCCGGTTCCCACTCCCCCGCCTCACTGTGAGTGTGTGTGACGTTGTGAACATCTGGCCCATCCAGCCGGTTCCTACTCCCCCGCCTCACTGTTAGTGTGTGTGACGCTGTGAACATCTGGCCCATCTAGCCGGTTCCCACTCCCCCGCCTCACTGTGAGTGTGTGTGACGTTGTGAACATCTGGCCCATCCAGCCGGTTCCTACTCCCCCGCCTCACTGTGAGTGTGTGTGACGTTGTGAACATCTGGCCCATCCAGCCGGTTCCCACTCCCCTGCCTCACTGTGAGTGTGTGTGGCGTTGTGAACATCTGGCCCATCCAGCCGGTTCCCACTCCCCCGCCTCACTGTGAGTGTGTGTGACGTTGTGAACATCTGGCCCATCCAGCCGGTTCCCACTCCCCCGCCTCACTGTGAGTGTGTGTGACGTTGTGAACATCTGGCCCATCCAGCCGGTTCCTACTCCCCCGCCTCACTGTGAGTGTGTGTGACGCTGTGAACATCTGGCCCGTCCAGCCGGTTCCTACTCCCCCGCCTCACTGTGAGTGTGTGTGACGTTGTGAACATCTGGCCCATCCAGCCGGTTCCCACTCCCCCGCCTCACTGTGAGTGTGTGTGACGTTGTGAACATCTGGCCCGTCCAGCCGGTTCCTACTCCCCCGCCTCACTGTGAGTGTGTGTGACGTTGTGAACATCTGCCCCATCCAGCCGGTTCCTACTCCCCCGCCTCACTGTGAGTGTGTGTGACGCTGTGAACATCTGGCCCATCCAGCCGGTTCCCACTCCCCCGCCTCACTGTGAGTGTGTGTGACGTTGTGAACATCTGGCCCGTCCAGCCGGTTCCCACTCCCCCGCCTCACTGTGAGTGTGTGTGACGTTGTGAACATCTGCCCCATCCAGCCGGTTCCTACTCCCCCGCCTCACTGTGAGTGTGTGTGACGCTGTGAACATCTGGCCCATCCAGCCGGTTCCTACTCCCCCGCCTCACTGTGAGTGTGTGTGACGCTGTGAACATCTGGCCCATCCAGCCGGTTCCCACTCCCCCGCCTCACTGTGAGTGTGTGTGACGTTGTGAACATCTGGCCCGTCCAGCCGGTTCCTACTCCCCCGCCTCACTGTGAGTGTGTGTGACGTTGTGAACATCTGGCCCATCCAGCCGGTTCCTACTCCCCCGCCTCACTGTGAGTGTGTGTGACGTTGTGAACATCTGGCCCATCCAGCCGGTTCCCACTCCCCCGCCTCACTGTGAGTGTGTGTGACGTTGTGAACATCAGGCCCATCCAGCCGGTTCCCACTCCCCCGCCTCACTGTGAGTATGTGTGACGCTGTGAACATCTGGCCCATCCAGCCGTTTCCTATTCCCCCGCCTCACTGTGAGTGTGTGTGACGTTGTGAACATCTGGCCCATCCAGCCGGTTCCTACTCCCCCGCCTCACTGTGAGTGTGTGTGACGTTGTGAACATCTGGCCCATCCAGCCGGTTCCTACTCCCCCGCCTCACCGTGAGTGTGTGTGACGCTGTGAACATCTGGCCCATCCAGCCAGTTCCTACTCCCCCGCCTCACTGTGAGTGTGTGTGACGCTGTGAACATCTGGCCCATCCAGCCGGTTCCTACTCCCCCGCCTCACTGTGAGTGTGTGTGACGCTGTGAACATCTGGCCCATCCAGCCGGTTCCTACTCCCCCGCCTCACTGTGAGTGTGTGTGACGCTGTGAACAGCTGGCCCATCCAGCCGGTTCCTACTCCCCCGCCTCACTGTGAGTGTGTGTGACGCTGTGAACATCTGGCCCATCCAGCCGGTTCCTACTACCCCACCTCACTGTGAGTGTGTGTGATGTTGTGAACATCTGGCCCGTCAAGCCGGTTCCTACTCCCCCGCCTCACTGTGAGTGTGTGTGATGTTGTGAACATCTGGCCCGTCCAGCCGGTTCCTGCTCCCCCGCCTCACTGTGAGTGTGTGTGATGTTGTGAACATCTGGCCCATCCAGCCGGTTCCTACTCCCCGCCTCACTGTGAGTGTGTGTGACGTTGTGAACATCTGGCCCATCGAGCCGGTTCCTACTCCCCCGCCTCACTGTGAGTGTGTGTGACGTTGTGAACATCTGGCCCATCCAGCCGGTTCCCACTCCCCCGCCTCACTGTGAGTGTGTGTGACGTTGTGAACATCTGGCCCATCCAGCCGGTTCCTACTCCCCGCCTCACTGTGAGTGTGTGTGACGTTGTGAACATCTGGCCCATCCAGCAAGTTCCTACTCCCCCGCCTCACTGTGAGTGTGTGTGACGTTGTGAAAATCTGGCCCATCGAGCCGGTTCCTAATCCCACGCCTCACTGTGAGTGTGTGTGACGGTGTGAACATCTGGCCCATCCAGCCGGTTCCTACTCCCCCGCCTCACTGTGAGTGTGTGTGACGCTGTGAACATCTGGCCCATCCAGCCAGTTCCTACTCCCCGCCTCTCTGTGAGTGTGTGTGACGGTGTGAACATCTGGCCCATCCAGCCGGTTCCTACTCCCCGCCTCACTGTGAGTGTGTGTGACGCTGTGAACATCTGGCCCATCCAGCCGGTTCCAACTCCCCCGCCTCACTGTGAGTGTGTGTGACGTTGTGAACATCTGGCCCATCCAGCCGGTTCCTACTCCCCGCCTCACCGCGAGTGTGTGTGACGCTGTGAACATCTGGCCCATCCAGCCGGTTCCCACTCCCCCGCCTCACTGTGAGTGTGTGTGACGTTTTTAACATCTGGCCCATCCAGCCGGTTCCTACTCCCCCGCCTCACCGCGAGTGTGTGTGACGCTGTGAACATCTGGCCCATCCAGCCGGTTCCCACTCCCCCGCCTCACTGTGAGTGTGTGTGACGCTGTGAACATCTGGCCCATCCAGCCGGTTCCTACTCCCCCGCCTCACTGTGAGTGTGTGTGACGTTGTGAACACCTGCCCCATACTGCGGCTCCTCACGCCTTCCATCAGGGTCCCAGTTGCGAATCCAGAATTGGGTCACTGTCTGTAGAGAGGATGCACGTTTTCTCCCTGTCTACTAGGGGGTCCTGTGGGGGCTCCTGTTCCTTCCCACAATTCCCAAAAGTTAGGAATGTGGCGACCAGGGGCTTTTCACAGTAACTTCGTTGCAGTGTTAAGCCGACTTGTGACAATAAAGATTGTAATAATTATTTTAATCATTATTATATTATGACTATTTGTGTGAGGTTATGGAAAATTATCCCGTCCGGCCGCTCCCTCACCTGCACCTATGAATTTGATAGAAATTAGTCTTCCAGTATGTTCATAAATAGAGTTTGCGATGTTTTCGTCCCCTGGCGTGAGCACGGTGGCACAGTTGTTCGCGCTGCTGCCTCACAGCTCCAGGGTCCCAAGGTTCAATTCGGGCCTCGGGTGGTTCAATTCCATCCGAGACCGTTGCATGGAATTTTTTCTTTCTCCCCGTGTGTGCGTGGGTTCCCTCCGGGTGCTCCGGTTTCCCCACAGTCCAAAGATGTGCAGGTTAGGTGGATGGGCCGTGATAAATTGTCCCTTGGTGTTCAAAAGGTTGGGTCGGGTTCCTACGTTACGGGGATAGGTTGGACGCCTGAGGTTGAGTCGTCTGCTTTTCCCACAGCCTGTGCACACTCGATGGGCTGAATGTCCTCCTTCTGCACTGTAAGTTCTATGATTCTATGATCATTTGACCACACAAATTTCTAAATACTGCTACTTACGCGAAAGTGGCATAAGGGAAGTGAACCGAGTTTCTCTTCTTCCGATCCGTCACAGCACCTATAAGAAAATGGTACAGAGGCTGAAGAGAGGTTTCTGTGAGAAGCCCAAATAAAACGGTCCAGGGGCAGCATGAAAATTCATTGATGGAGAGTTTACGGCGTCGATTACAGAATCAGTTAAGTTACAGCGCAGAAGGAGGCCATTCAGCCCATCGAGTCTGCACCGGTCCTACTTCAGCCCACACCTCCACCCTATCCCCGTAACCCCACGGAAACCTTTGGGACACTAAGGGCTATTTCTCACGGCCAATTCACCGAACCTGCAAACTTTCGATTCTGGGGGGAAAGGGGAGCACCCGGAGGAAACCCACGCAGACACGGGGAGAACGGTGCAGACTCCACACAGACAGTGACCCAAGCCGGAAATCGAGCCTGGGAATCCTTGAGCTGTGACGTAACTGTGCTCGGCGCTCTGGCACCGTGCTACCCTCACCGATAGGTGAACGTGAAATGACAGGACAATTTCTCTCCAGATGGTGCTGACAGCGAGCTGCTGTAAGGTGAAGATGTGCTGAATGGATCAAAGACATAGAGAGGAAATAATAACAGGAAGGGATAACTTATTTTGAAAAAAGTACCCAAAAAATGCAGCACAAATTTAAATGTTAAGACCTTTGTCATTTTTTGATTTGATTTGATTTGATTTATTATTGTCACAGGTATTAGTATACAGTGAAAAGTAGTGTTTCTTGCCTGCTGTACAAACCCTGCATCAGGAAGGAGGGACTGCAGAATATAATATGACAGTTAAAACAAGGTGTAGCGAAAGGATCAACTTAATACGAGGTAGGTCCATTCAAAAGTCTCATTGCGCTCGGGAAGAAGCTGTTCTTGTGTCGGTTGGTACGTGACCTCAAACTTTGCTATCTTTTACCTGACGGGAGGAGGTGGCAGAGAGTCTGTCCGGGGTGCCTGGGGTCCGTAATTATGCTGGCTGCCTTTCTGAAGCAGCGGGAATTGTAGACAGAGTCAATGGGTGGGAGGCCGGTTCGCGTGATGGACTGGGCTACATTCACCACCTTTCGTAGTTTCCTGCGGTCTTGGGCAGAGCAGGCTCCATACCAAGCTGTGATACACCCAGAAAGAATGCTGTCCATGGTGCATCGGGAGAAGTTGGTGAGGATCGTAGCTGACATGCCAAATTTCCTCAGTCTTCTGAGAAAGTAGAGTCGTTGGTGGGCTTTCTTAACTATAGTGTCGGCATGGGGGGACCAGGACAGGTTGCTGGTGATCTGGACACCTAAACACTTGAAGCTCTCGACCCTTTCTACTTCCTTCCCATTGATGTGGACAGGGGCATGTTCTCCACTACGCTTCCTGACGTCGATGACAATCTCCTTCGTTTTGTTGACATTGAGGGAGAGATTATTGTCGTCGCACCAGTTCACCAGATTCTCTATCTCATTCCTGTACTCCGTCTCGTCATTGTTTGAAGTCCGACCCACTACGGTGGTGTCATCAGTAAATTTGAGAATCGGGTTGGAGGGGAATTTGGCCGCACAGTCAGAGGTGTATAAGGAGTACAGTAGGGGGCTGAGGACACAGCCTTGTGGGGCACCGGTGTTGAGGATGATCGTGGAGGAGGTGTTGTTGCCTATCCTTACTGATTGTGGTCTGTGGGTTAGAAAGTTCAGGATCCAGTCGCAGAGGGAGGAGCCAAGGCCAAGGCGACGGAGTTTGGAGATGAGTTTCGTCGGAATGATGGTGTTGAAGGCTGAGCTGTCGTCGATAAATAGGAGTCTGACATAGGAGTCTTTGTTATCTAGTTGTTCCAGGGATCAAGGCAATCCCGTACCTCACACAGACACAAACTCAGACAGACTGGGTCAGTACATCTTTCAAATGGAGCGAGATCCATTCTCCACCTTTAACTTGGAGAGGTGTATCTGGCCTGTGTGTGACCCAAGACACACACTGACTCTGAACATCCTCACAGCAGCTTGGGGACAGACTTTTCTAAATCACTTTTCATAACCTTTGGGTATCACAAACTGCTTCACAGGCAATGGAGCCCTTTTGAAATCTAGTCAGGAGTAATTTAGGAAATGGACCAGCTAATTTCAGAGAGACACACAGAAACAGGATGAGATTGTGCTGTACATGTTTCACAGCTGACACTGAGACACACACGAGATGTACAATATCAATTATTATTCTGAAGCATGTGATTAAATCAGCCCTGAGACTGAATTCCAGTGTTTCAGAGTAAAGCTTCATCTACACTGCCCATCAAACACTCACAACACAAATACTGTCTGGGATTAAATACAGAGTCAAAATCCCTCTGTCCTGTCCAAGGAATTTTTCATTGCAGATAGTTATTTTTATTTTTTGGAAAAGCAGAACTTAAATTGCACCGAATCCCAGGGTGGACTCTTGTTTATTCCAGCCCTTCACATTCAAACGTGAAGTTTAAGCTCCGATTACAGGTGTCTGCTTGTCTCTGTCTGTGTATTCAATGTTCCTGTAGCTTATTCACTTGTCTGAAGTATTTGAATAATAGGCCTTGGTTAATCAATCCTTTCTCACAGCTCATGGAAGTTGTGAATCTTCAAGGCTCTCAGTCTAATGTAGTTAAAAAACAACTGCTTCCTTTGATCCTCAATCCATTTCCCAACCCTAAATAGATCTCACACATTTCCATAATGCATGATATCTCCATCAAAACTTCTAATCAGTTCCCCATTCACTTGTTAAACTTGCCTGTGTGAAGTAAATTCCACTGACAGATTCCGAAAGCTGCACAGAAAAATGACTGCTTATTTTAAACTTTGAAACGGAACTATTTTAACTTGTCCATCAGTCCCATTAAACAGAAATGTTGTCCCTGTGGGCTGACAGTCTCTCAGCAAGATTGAAACATTGAGGGACCCCATGTCCTGCATTTGACAACATTTGTGGCACTTCCACAATCTACGAGACATTGCTGTCTGTATTGTGTGAATCCAGCTGTGAAATATCTGTCCAGTTTAAACTTCCACTGTTTCTGCCTTCTCATCATTGATAAAGATCACGGTTTGATCACCCCTCTGCCTGAGGTGGGAGTGGGACCATCCAGGGCTGCAGGCCCAGCCTCCTGTCCTCCCACCCCTCTGCCTGAGGTGGGACTGGGACCATCCAGGGCTGCAGGCCCGGCCTCCTGTCCTCCCACCCCTCTGCCTGAGGTGGGAGTGGGACCATCCAGGGCTGCAGGCCCGGCCTCCTGTCCTCCCACCCATCTGCCTGAGGTGGGAGTGGGACCATCCAGGGCTGCAGGCCCAGCCTCCTGTCCTCCCACCCCTCTGCCTGAGGTGGGAGTGGGACCATCCAGGGCTGCAGGCCCAGCCTCCTGTCCTCCCACCCCTCTGCCTGAGGTGGGAGTGGGACCATCCAGGGCTGCAGGCCCGGCCTCCTGTCCTCCCACCCCTCTGCCTGAGGTGGGAGCGGGACCATCCAGGGCTGCAGGCCCGGCCTCCTGTCCTCCCACCCCTCTGCCTGAGGTGGGACCATCCAGGGCTGCAGGCCGAGCCTCCTGTCTTCCCAGCCCTCTGCCTGAGTTGGGACTGGGACCATCCAGGGCTGCAGGCCCAGCCTCCTGTCCTCCCACCCCTCTGCCTGAGGTGGGACCGGGACCATCCAGGGCTGCAGGCCCGGCCTCCTGTCCTCCCACCCCTCTGCCTGAGGTGGGACCATCCAGGGCTGCAGGCCCGGCCTCCTGTCCTCCCACCCCTCTGCCAGAGGTGGGAGTGGGACCATCCAGGGCTGCAGGCCCGGCCTCCTGTCCTCCCACCCCTCTGCCAGAGGTGGGAGTGGGACCATCCAGGGCTGCAGGCCCGGCCTCCTGTCCTCCCACCCCTCTGCCAGAGGTGGGAGTGGGACCATCCAGGGCTGCAGGCCCGGCCTCCTGTCCTTCCACCCCTCTGCCTGAGGTGGGAGTGGGACCATCCAGGCTGCAGTCCCGGCCTCCTGTCTTCCCCCCCCCCCCGCCTGAGGTGGGACTGGGACCATCCAGGGCTGCAGGCCGAGCCTCCTGTCCTCCCACCCCTCTGCCAGAGGTGGGAGTGAGACCATCCAGGGCTGCAGGCCCGGCCTCCTGTCCTCCCACCCCTCTGCCTGAGGTGCGAGTGGGACCATCCAGGACTGCAGGCCCAGCCTCCTGTCCTCCCACCCCTCTGCCTGAGGTGGGAGTGGGACCATCCAGGGCTGCAGGCCCAGCCTCCTGTCCCCCCCACACCTCTGCCTGAGGTGGGAGTGGGACCATCCAGGCTGCAGGCCCGGCCTCCTGCCCTCCTACCCCTCTGCCTGAAGTGGGAGTGGGACCATCGAGGGCTGCAGGCCCAGCCTCCTGTCCTCCCACCCTCTGGCCAGCACCTCGGAGGCACCCTCCACTGCCGGGGGCAGGGCGGACAAGACATTATGTGGGGGCAGCAGCGTCCCGTCGCTCCGCTGCCCCCGCGGCGCCCTCGCCCTCCCGCCTGCTCACGCGGCAGCTGGGGGTGAAGTGCTATGCCCACCCTACCATGACCATTGAGGCGGGCACCCGTGCGATGGGCGGGGCTGTCGGCCCCTCGGCCATCGTAGCCGCCTCGCGGATGTACGGCAAGGCCGGGTTCTTCCTGCGGGCCGAGCAGGCGGCCCACCGGGCCCTGGAAAGGGGGCTCACGGTGGGCGGGACACACGTGGCGGTGGAGACGCTGGAGGCCACCGCAGAACGTGTTGTTCTATCAAACGTCCCGCCCTCCCTCCCCACCGAGCTCCTCCTGCCCCATATCTCCCGTGTTGGTGCCCATCCCCCTGACGCCTGGCCCGGGGCACACAATGAAGAGAAGCAAGGCCGGGGGGGCCTCCGAGGCCCCCGAGCCACTCGAGCTGCTGTCGCCCCCCGAGCAGGAGGACCCGGGGTCGAGCGGAGACGAAGCCCCTGGGGGCCCGTCCCGCCCGGTGCAAGTTACCTCCCCGGACGCCTCCTCTTCACCATCGCCGGGGGCCGGCAGCAGCAGCGACCACTCATCGTGCCGCTGTGGGCCGTGGACGTGGGAGGACGGGGAAGGGTCCCCGCCCTCTACACCATGGGCGGGCGACACCGGAGAGCCCTGTTTTCAAGCCGGACATGTTTCCGGGGGGCCTGTCCGAGGTCCCGGAGTCGCCGGCGTGGGTGGAGGCGCTGTCCACGGGCCGTGAGCCGCGGGAGGAGCCTGCGAGGGACCTGCCTGAAGACGACCCTGGGGGTGGGGTCGACTCGGGTCAAGGGTTCGCCGGTGGGCCCGTGCCGCCCGCCATACTCCATGTGGCGGGGGACTCGAGCCCTGGAGGTGACCGTTCGGAGGAGGAAGGCTGCTCGGTGGCGGGCGAGGCGGAGGATTTAGATGCGCTCTGCAGCGAGGCAGAGGGCACCCTCACACCCGGCACCAAGTCTCCCCTCGTCCCCCCTGGGGAACTCCCAACATTTCTGGGAACGCACCATGGTCACCCGGACTGTGTGCGGCTGGCCCTGGACAGCTGGGGAAATCTGGGGCTGCTCCTTGGCTCCGCCCGGGCCTATGTCAGAGAGGCCCGGGAGTTCGATCAGGACCAGGAGGAGCAGCGCCAAGCTGCTCAGTTCCTTGTGGGACTCCTGAGGGAGTGGAGGGGGCGGTACCCCCACTCTGAGCACTGAAGGTGATGGATAACTATTGCTGCTGACATGGAGGTAACCATGGCCAGCCTCAACATCAACGGCAGCAGCCACGCGCACCACCGTCTCCAGTTCCTGTCTATCCTCCGGGACGGAAAGTACGGGGTGTGCTTCCTGCAGGAAACCCAGGCCACCCGGGTGACGAAGCTCAGTGGACCCTGGAGGGGCAAGGAGGCGTCTCCATGAGTCACCTGGCCCCACGTTCGGGCGGGGTGGCTATCTTGTTGGCTCCACATTTTCAGCTGGAGATCTTTGGGGGTCAAGGAGCCGGTGCCAGGCCGTCTGCTGCACCTAAAGGCCCGTTTCGGGGCAGCGGTGATTCACTTTGTAAATGTATCCGCTCCCGTGGCCGGACCGCAGCAGGCGACTTCCTTCCAAAAGGTGTCCACCCTTCTTAGCACCATCCCGGCGGGCGAGTGCATCGTCCTCGGAGGGGATTTCAATTGCACCCTCCAGGACAAGGACCGCGGTGAAGTCCAGCGCGGCCCGGCGGCGGTGGTGGAGTTGAGGGACCTGGTTAGGTCCTTTGACTTGGTGGATGTCTGGTGGACTCTCCATCCTGAATTGCGGGTGCGCACCTCTGTGCGGCCCCAGTTCAGAGCGTCCAGCATCGACCGTCTTTACATTTCCAAGACGTACTTGCCCAGCGTTCCGACGGCCTCCATGGAGCAGGTGCCGAGCTCGGATCACCACCTGGTGTGGGCGGGTCTCGCCCCGTCCCGCGCTCAGACACGGTCCGCGTACTGGCACTTTAACAACCTGCTGCTGGAGGACGAGCGGTTCCTGGACTCGTTCTGCCGTTTCTGGGCCGGCTGGAGAAGGGAGCGGGATGGCTTCCCCTCCTTGAGGCTACGGTGGGATGTGGGCAAGGCCCAGATCCGTGCCGTCTGTCAGGGGTACACGGAGGGGTCTTCGGCGGGGCGGAACTCCACGATCGCCAAATTGGCTGAGGAACTCCTCGATCTGGAGTCACGTCTCGCTCAGCCCGATGAGGCCCGGCCCTGGGGCTGGTGTACAGGGAGAAGAGGGGCGCACTGCGGGACCTGCAACTGGCCGGGTCCCGCGGCGCGTACGTGAGGTCACGGATCCGTCTCCTAATGGACATGGACCGCGGCTCCCGCTTCTTCTACTCGCTGGAAAGAGGACGCGGGGCCCGTCGGCAGGTTTCTACGCTGCTGGCCGACGACCGGCCCCTCGTCTCGGATCCGGAGGGGGTCAGGACCCTGATCAGGGGTTTTTACTCCGACTTCTTCTCTCCGGGTCCGTCCAGCGAGGACGCTTGCAGAGTTCTGGGGGAGGACCTGCCGCAGGTGGGCCCGGAGGGCGCCGGGAAGCTCGATAATGCCATCAACCTCCAAGAGCTGACCGGCGCCCTGGACAGCCTCTCACGGGGCAAATCCCCAGGGCTGGACGGGCTGACCGTGGAGTTCTTCAGGGCATTCTGGGACACCCTGGGGAGTGACTACGCGGGGGTCCTGGGGGAATGTATCGCGACCGGGGAGATGCCCCTTTCGTGGCGCAGGGCCGTCATTGCCCTGCTGCCCAAGAAGGGGGATCTCCGCCGACTTAAGAACTGGCGACCGGTCTCCCTCCTCAGCACGGACTATAAAACCTTCGCCAAGGTGCTGTGTTTACGCCTTGGCCCCGAGCTGGACCACATGATCCACCCTGACCAGTCCTACACAGTCCCGGACCGCACAATCTACACAATATCCACCTGGCCCGGGACATTATTCACTTTACCCAGAGGACTGGTATGTCGAGCGCCTCCCTGTCTCTTGACCAGGAGAAGGCGTTCGACAGGGTGGGGCCCGGGGATTTGCTCGGGACCCTGCGAGCTGTCGGGTTCGGGTGGTATTTTGTGGCCCGGATCCGGTTACTGTCCGCCGCCTCGGAGAGTCTGGTTAAGGTTAACGGGTCCCTGACGGCGCCCCTTCGCTTTGGGAGAGGAGTGCGTCAGGGCTGCCCCCTGTCCGGCCAACATTATTCCCTCTGCGTGGGGCCTTTCCTGTGCCTCCTGCGGAGGGGGTTCACGGGGCTGGTTCTGCGCGAGCCGGACGGGGGGGTGGTCCTCTCGGCGGACGCTGATGCCGTGTTCCTCATGGTCACTGACCCCGGGGACCCCCGGAGGATGCGAGAGAGCCAAGCTGTCTACTCCGCCGCGTCCTCCGCACGGATCAACTGGGCTCAATGTTCCGGACTCCTGGTCGGTCCGTGGCAGGTGGACCCCCTCCCGGAGGAGCTCGGGCCCTTCAGCTGGAGTCGGACCAACAGCCTCGACCTGGGAGTCCATCTTTGCCCGGCAGAGGGAGCCTGGCCGGCGAACGGGCAGGAGCTGGAGACTAAGGTCACCGCTGGCCTGGGACGCTGGACAGGACGGCTCCGAGTGCTGTCCCCCAGGGGCCGAGTTCTCGTCATAAACCAGCTGATCGCCTCCATGCTGTGGTCCCGGCTGGTCACTGACTCCCCCCCCTGGCTTTGTCCCACCACCCAGAGAGCCCGGCTTCGGTTCCTCCGGGACAATCGACTGCACGGGGTCGCTGCGGAGGTCTGGAGTCTCCCGATGGCGGAGGGCGGTCAGGCGCTGGTGTGCCTCCGCACCCAGACTGCCACTTTCCACCCTCAGACTCTGCAGCGTTACCTGGACGCTGAGCCTCCTCCACGGTGGGGCCCTGGCGACGGATTTCTCCCCCCAGGGGCTCGGCCTGAACTACGACGTGCGGCTCCTGTCTGTGGACCAGCAGGGTCTTCGGAACTCTCTGTTGGCGCTGCCCGTCTTGTACCAGGACCTCCTCAAAGTCTGGAACACGGTCTCCAGGCGCCGCAGCTCTCCCCCGTCAGGAGTGGCGGCTGTCGGAAGGGAGGCGCTGCTCAGGAATCCGCACCTCCGCCAATCTCCATTCGGGTGGCTGGCGGAGCGGAGGGCGGTGGGTGCCGTGGTCAGGGCTGGGTGGGGAGGGCTGTGGGTGCCGTGGGCAGGGCTGGGTGGGGGAGGGCGGTGGGTGCCGTGGGCAGGGCTGGGTGGCGGAGGGCTGTGGGTGCCGTGGGCAGGGCTGGGTGGGGGAGGGCCGGGCTGTGGGTGCCGTGGGAAGGGCTGGGTGGCGGAGGGCTGTGGGTGCCGTGGGAAGGGCTGGGTGGGGGAGGGCTGTGGGTGCCGTGGGAAGGGCTGGGTGGC
Organism: Scyliorhinus torazame; assembly: GCF_047496885.1. Taxonomy (NCBI): domain Eukaryota; kingdom Metazoa; phylum Chordata; class Chondrichthyes; order Carcharhiniformes; family Scyliorhinidae; genus Scyliorhinus; species Scyliorhinus torazame. Next base: position 48,163 of record NW_027308129.1, on the reverse strand, counting down.
GGAGGGCCGGGCTGTGGGTGCCGTGGGAAGGGCTGGGTGGCGGAGGGCTGTGGGTGCCGTGGGAAGGGCTGGGTGGCGGAGGGCTGTGGGTGCCGAGAGAAGGGCTGGGTGGCGGAGGGCGGTGGGTGCCGTGGGCAGGGCTGGGTGGGGAGGGCTGTGGGTGCCGTGGGCAGGGCTGGGTGGGGAGGGGCCGGGCTGTGGGTGCCGTGGGAAGGGCTGGGTGGGGGAGGGCCGGGCTGTGGGTGCCGTGGGCAGGGCTGGGTGGCGGAGGGCGGTGGGTGCAGTGGGAAGGGCTGGGTGGCGGAGGGCCGGGCTGTGGGTGCCGTGGGAAGGGCTGGGTGGCGGAGGGCGGTGGGTGCCGTGGGAAGGGCTGGGTGGCGGAGGGCTGTGGGTGCCGTGGGCAGGGCTGGGTGGCGGAGGGCTGTGGGTGCCGTGGGCAGGGCTGGGTGGCGGAGGGCTGTGGGTGCCGTGGGCAGGGCTGGGTGGCGGAGGGCTGTGGGTGCCGGGGGAAGGGCTGGGTGGCGGAGGGCTGTGGGTGCCGGGGGAAGGGCTGGGTGGCGGAGGGCTGTGGGTGCCGTGGGCAGGGCTGGGTGGCGGAGGGCTGTGGGTGCCGTGGGAAGGGCTGGGTGGCGGGGGGCCGGGCTGTGGGTGCCATGGGAAGGGCTGGGTGGCGGGGGGCCGGGCTGTGGGTGCCATGGGAAGGGCTGGGTGGCGGAGGGCCGGGCTGTGGGTGCCGTGGGAAGGGCTGGGTGGCGGAGGGCTGTGGGTGCCGTGGGAAGGGCTGGGTGGGGCCGGGCTGTGGGTGCCGTGGGCAGGGCTGGGTGGGTGAGGGCTGTGGGTGCCGTGGGCAGGGCTGGGTGGCGGAGGGCAGTGGGTGCCGTGGGAAGGGCTGGGTGGCGGAGGGCCGGGCTGTGGGTGCCGTGGGCAGGGCTGGGTGGCGGAGGGCCGGGCTGTGGGTGCCGTGGGCAGGGCTGGGTGGGGCCGGGCTGTGGGTGCCGTGGGAAGGGCTGGGTGGCGGAGGGCCGGGCTGTGGGTGCCGTGGGCATGGCTGGGTGGCGGAGGGCTGTGGGTGCCGTGGGCAGGTCTGGGTGGGGGAGGGCTGTGGGTGCCGTGGGAGGGGCTGGGTGGCGGAGGCCTGTGGGTGCCGTGGGAAGGGCTGGGTGGCGGAGGGCTGTGGGTGCCGTGGGAAGGGCTGGGTGGCGGAGGGCCGGGCTGTGGGTGCCGTGGGAAGGGCTGGGTGGCGGAGGGCTGTGGATGCCGTGGGAAGGGCTGGGTGGCGGAGGGCCGGGCTGTGGGTGCCGTGGGAAGGGCTGGGTGGCGGAGGGCTGTGGGTGCCGTGGGCAGGGCTGGGTGGCGGAGGGCCGGGCTGTGGGTGCCGTGGGAAGGGCTGGGTGGCGGAGGGCTGTGGGTGCCGTGGGCAGGGCTGGGTGGCGGAGGGCCGGGCTGTGGGTGCCGTGGGAAGGGCTGGGTGGCGGAGGGCTGTGGGTGCCGTGGGAAGGGCTGGGTGGCGGAGGGCTGTGGGTGCCGTGGGCAGGGCTGGGTTGCGGAGGGCTGTGGGTGCCGGGGGAAGGGCTGGGTGGGTGAGGGCTGTGGGTGCCGTGGGCAGGGCTGGGTGGCGGAGGGCTGTGGGTGCCGTGGGCAGGGCTGGGTGGCGGAGGGCCGGGCTGTGGGTGCCGTGGGAAGGGCTGGGTGGCGGAGGGCCGGGCTGTGGGTGCCGTGGGCAGGGCTGGGTGGGGCCGGGCTGTGGGTTCCGTGGGAAGGGCTGGGTGGGGAGGGCTGTGGGTGCCGTGGGAAGGGCTGGGTGGCGGAGGGCCGGGCTGTGGGTGCCGTGGGAAGGGCTGGGTGGCGGAGGGCGGTGGGTGCCGTGGGCAGGGCTGGGTGGCGGAGGGCCGTGGGTGCCGTGGGAAGGGCTGGGTCGCGGAGGGCCGGGCTGTGGGTGCCGTGGGCAGGGCTGGGTGGGGAGGGCTGTGGGTGCCGTGGGCAGGGCTGGGTGGCGGAGGGCTGTGGGTGCCGTGGGCAGGTCTTGGTGGGGGAGGGCTGTGGGTGCCGTGGGAAGGGCTGGGTGGGGGAGGGCTGTGGGTGCCGTGGGAGGGGCTGGGTGGCGGAGGGCTGTGGGTGCCGTGGGAAGGGCTGGGTGGCGGAGGGCCGGGCTGTGGGTGACGTGGGAAGGGCTGGGTGGCGGAGGGCCGGGCGGTGGGTGCCGTGGGCAGGGCTGGGTGGCGGAGGGCTGTGGGTGCCGTGGGAAGGGCTGGGTGGCGGAGGGCGGTGGGTGCCGTGGGCAGGGCTGGGTGGCGGAGGGCCGGGCTGTGGGTGCCGTGGGAAGGGCTGGGTTGCGGAGGGCTGTGGGTGCCGTGGGCAGGGCTGGGTGGGGGAGGGCTGTGGGTGCCGGGGGAAGGGCTGGGTGGCGGAGGGCTGTGGGTGCCGGGGGAAGGGCTGGGTGGGGAGGGCTGTGGGTGCCGTGGGCAGGGCTGGGTGGGGGAGGGCTGTGGGTGCCGGGGGAAGGGCTGGGTGGCAGAGGGCTGTGGGTGCCGTGGGAAGGGCTGGGTGGCGGAGGGCTGTGGGTGCCGTGGGAAGGGCTGGGTGGCGGAGGGCTGTGGGTGCCGTGGGAAGGGCTGGGTGGCGGAGGGCTGTGGGTGCCGTGGGCAGGGCTGGGTGGGGGAGGGCTGTGGGTGCCGGGGGAAGGGCTGGGTGGGGAGGGCTGTGGGTGCCGTGGGAAGGGCTGGGTGGCGGAGGGCTGTGGGTGCCGGGGGAAGGGCTGGGTGGCGGAGGGCTGTGGGTGCCGTGGGAAGGTCTGGGTGGCGGAGGGCTGTGGGTGCCGTGGGAAGGGCTGGGTGGCGGTGGGCTGAGGGGGCCGTGGGAAGGGCTGGGTGGCGGAGGGCTGTGGGTGCCGTGGGCAGGGCTGGGTGGGGAGGGCTGTGGGTGCCGGGGGAAGGGCTGGGTGGGGAGGGCTGTGGGTGCCGTGGGAAGGGCTGGGTGGCGGAGGGCTGTGGGTGCCGTGGGAAGGGCTGGGTGGCGGAGGGCTGTGGGTGCCGTGGGCAGGGCTGGGTGGGGGAGGGCTGTGGGTGCCGGGGGAAGGGCTGGGTGGGGAGGGCTGTGGGTGCCGTGGGAAGGGCTGGGTGGCGGAGGGCTGTGGGTGCCGTGGGCAGGGCTGGGTGGGGGAGGGCTGTGGGTGCCGGGGGAAGGGCTGGGTGGCGGAGGGCTGTGGGTGCCGTGGGAAGGGCTGGGTGGCGGAGGGCTGTGGGTGCCGTGGGCAGGGATGGGTGGGGGAGGGCCGGGCTGTGGGTGCCGTGGGAAGGGCTGGGTGGCGGAGGGCTGTGGGTGCCGTGGGAAGGGCTGGGTGGGGGAGGGCGGGGCTGTGGGTGCCGTGGGAAGGGCTGGGTGGCGGAGGGCGGGGCTGTGGGTGCCGGGGGAAGGGCTGGGTGGCGGAGGGCCGGGCTGTGGGTGCCGTGGGCAGGGCTGGGTGGCGGAGGGCTGGGCTGTGGGTGCCGTGGGAAGGGCTGGGTGGGGGAGGGCGGGGCTGTGGGTGCCGGGGGAAGGGCTGGGTGGGGGAGGGCTGTGGGTGCCGTGGGAAGGGCTGGGTGGGGGAGGGCGGGGCTGTGGGTGCCGTGGGAAGGGCTGGGTGGCGGAGGGCTGTGGGTGCCGTGGGAAGGGCTGGGTGGCGGAGGGCCGGGCTGTGGGTGCCGTGGGCAGGGCTGGGTGGCGGAGGGCTGTGGGTGCCGTGGGAAGGGCTGGGTGGCGGGGGGCCGGGCTGTGGGTGTCGTGGGAAGGGCTGGGTGGCGGGGGGCCGGGCTGTGGGTGCCGTGGGCAGGGCTGGGTGGCGGAGGGCTGTGGGTGCCGGGGGAAGGGCTGGGTGGGGAGGGCTGTGGGTGCCGGGGGAAGGGCTGGGTGGGGAGGGCTGTGGGTGCCGTGGGAAGGGCTGGGTGGCGGAGGGCTGTGGGTGCCGTGGGCAGGGCTGGGTGGCGGAGGGCCGGGCTGTGGGTGCCGTGGGAAGGGCTGGGTGGGGGAGGGCTGTGGGTGCCGTGGGCAGGGCTGGGTGGCGGAGGGCCGGGCTGTGGGTGCCGTGGGAAGGGCTGGGTGGCGGAGGGCTGTGGGTGCCGTGGGAAGGGCTGGGTGGCGGAGGGCTGTGGGTGCCGTGGGAAGGGCTGGGTGGCGGAGGGCGGTGGGTGCCGTGGGAAGGGCTGGGTGGCGGAGGGCTGTGGGTGCCGTGGGAAGGGCTGGGTGGCGGAGGGCTGTGGGTGCCGTGGGAAGGGCTGGGTGGCGGAGGGCCGGGCTGTGGGTGCCGTGGGAAGGGCTGGGTGGGGAGGGCTGTGGGTGCCGTGGGCAGGGCTGGGTGGGGAGGGCTGTGGGTGCCGTGGGAAGGGCTGGGTGGCGGAGGGCTGTGGGTGCCGTGGGAAGGGCTGGGTGGCCGGGCTGTGGGTGCCGTGGGAAGGGCTGGGTGGCGGAGGGCCGGGCTGTGGGTGCCGTGGGCAGGGCTGGGTGGCCGGGCTGTGGGTGCCGTGGGAAGGGCTGGGTGGCGGAGGGCTGTGGGTGCCGTGGGAAGGGCTGGGTGGCCGGGCTGTGGGTGCCGTGGGAAGGGCTGGGTGGCGGAGGGACGGGCTGTGGGTGCCGGGGGAAGGGCTGGGTGGGGATGGCCGGGCTGTGGGTGCCGTGGGAAGGGCTGGGTGGCGGAGGGCTGTGGGTGCCGTGGGAAGGGCTGGGTGGCGGAGGGCCGGGCTGTGGGTGTCGTGGGCAGGGCTGGGTGGCGGAGGGCTGTGGGTGCCGTGGGAAGGGCTGGGTGGCCGGGCTGTGGGTGCCGTGGGAAGGGCTGGGTGGTGGAGGGCCGGGCTGTGGGTGCCGTGGGCAGGGCTGGGTGGCCGGGCTGTGGGTGCCGTGGGAAGGGCTGGGTGGCGGAGGGCTGTGGGTGCCGAGGGCAGGGCTGGGTGGGGGAGGGCTGTGGGTGCCGTGGGAAGGGCTGGGTGGCGGAGGGCTGTGGGTGCCGTGGGCAGGGCTGGGTGGGGGAGGGCCGGGCTGTGGGTGCCGTGGGAAGGGCTGGGTGGCGGAGGGCTGTGGGTGCCGTGGGAAGGGCTGGGTGGGGGAGGGCCGGGCTGTGGGTGCCGTGGGAAGGGCTGGGTGGGGGAGGGCCGGGCTGTGGGTGCCGTGGGAAGGGCTGGGTGGCGGAGGGCTGTGGGTGCCGTGGGCAGGGCTGGGTGGCGGAGGGCCGGGCTGTGGGTGCCGTGGGAAGGGCTGGGTGGCGGAGGGCTGTGGGTGCCGTGGGACGGGCTGGGTGGCGGAGCGGAGGGCGGTGGGTGCCGTGGGCAGGGCTGGGTGGCGGAGGGCCGGGCTGTGGGTGCCGTGGGAAGGGCTGGGTGGCGGAGGGCCGGGCTGTGGGTGCCGTGGGAAGGGCTGGGTGGCGGAGGGCCGGGCTGTGGGTGCCGTGGGAAGGGCTGGGTGGCGGAGGGCCGGGCTGTGGGTGCCGTGGGAAGGGCTGGGTGGCGGAGGGCTGTGGGTGCCGTGGGCAGGGCTGGGTGGCGGAGGGCTGTGGGTGCCGTGGGAAGGGCTGGGTGGCGGGGGGCCGGGCTGTGGGTGCCATGGGAAGGGCTGGGTGGCGGAGGGCTGTGGGTGCCGTGGGAAGGGCTGGGTGGCGGAGGGCCGGGCTGTGGGTGCCGTGGGAAGGGCTGGGTGGCGGAGGGCTGTGGGTGCCGTGGGAAGTGCTGGTGGCGGAGGGCCGGGCTGTGGGTGCCATGGGAAGGGCTGGGTGGCGGAGGGCTGTGGGTGCCGTGGGAAGGGCTGGGTGGCGGAGGGCCGGGCTGTGGGTGCCGTGGGAAGGGCTGGGTGGCGGAGGGCGGTGGGTGCCGTGGGAAGGGCTGGGTGGCGGAGGGCTGTGGGTGCCGTGGGAAGGGCTGGGTGGCGGAGGGCTGTGGGTGCCGTGGGAAGGGCTGGGTGGCGGAGGGCCGGGCTGTGGGTGCCGTGGGAAGGGCTGGGTGGGGGTGGGCTGTGGGTGCCGTGGGCAGGGCTGGGTGGGGGAGCGCTGTGGGTGCCGTGGGAAGGGCTGGGTGGCGGAGGGCTGTGGGTGCCGTGGGAAGGGCTGGGTGGCCGGGCTGTGGGTGCCGTGGGAAGGGCTGGGTGGCGGAGGGCCGGGCTGTGGGTGCCGTGGGCAGGGCTGGGTGGCCGGGCTGTGGGTGCCGTGGGAAGGGCTGGGTGGCGGAGGGCTGTGGGTGCCGTGGGAAGGGCTGGGTGGCCGGGCTGTGGGTGCCGTGGGAAGGGCTGGGTGGCGGAGGGCCGGGCTGTGGGTGCCGTGGGAAGGGCTGGGTGGCGGAGGGCTGTGGGTGCCGTGGGAAGGGCTGGGTGGCGGAGGGCCGGGCTGTGGGTGTCGTGGGCAGGGCTGGGTGGCGGAGGGCTGTGGGTGCCGTGGGAAGGGCTGGGTGGCCGGGCTGTGGGTGCCGTGGGAAGGGCTGGGTGGCGGAGGGCCGGGCTGTGGGTGCCGTGGGCAGGGCTGGGTGGCCGGGCTGTGGGTGCCGTGGGAAGGGCTGGGTGGCGGAGGGCTGTGGGTGCCGTGGGCAGGGCTGGGTGGGGGAGGGCTGTGGGTGCCGTGGGAAGGGCTGGGTGGCGGAGGGCTGTGGGTGCCGTGGGCAGGGCAGGGTGGGGGAGGGCCGGGCTGTGGGTGCCGTGGGATGGGCTGGGAGGCGGAGGGCTGTGGGTGCCGTGGGAAGGGCTGGGTGGGGGAGGGCCGGGCTGTGGGTGCCGTGGGAAGGGCTGGGTGGGGGAGGGCCGGGCTGTGGGTGCCGTGGGAAGGGCTGGGTGGCGGAGGGCTGTGGGTGCCGTGGGCAGGGCTGGGTGGCGGAGGGCCGGTCTGTGGGTGCCGTGGGAAGGGCTGGGTGGCGGAGGGCTGTGGGTGCCGTGGGAAGGGCTGGGTGGCGGAGCGGAGGGCGGTGGGTGCCGTGGGCAGGGCTGGGTGGCGGAGGGCCGGGCTGTGGGTGCCGTGGGAAGGGCTGGGTGGCGGAGGGCCGGGCTGCGGGTGCCGTGGGGAGGGCTGGGTGGCGGAGGGCCGGGCTGTGGGTGCCGTGGGAAGGGCTGGGTGGCGGAGGGCCGGGCTGTGGGTGCCGTGGGAAGGGCTGGGTGGCGGAGGGCTGTGGGTGCCGTGGGCAGGGCTGGGTGGCGGAGGGCTGTGGGTGCCGTGGGAAGGGCTGGGTGGCGGGGGGCCGGGCTGTGGGTGCCATGGGAAGGGCTGGGTGGCGGAGGGCTGTGGGTGCCGTGGGAAGGGCTGGGTGGCGGAGGGCCGGGCTGTGGGTGCCGTGGGAAGGGCTGGGTGGCGGAGGGCTGTGGGTGCCGTGGGAAGTGCTGGTGGCGGAGGGCCGGGCTGTGGGTGCCATGGGAAGGGCTGGGTGGCGGAGGGCTGTGGGTGCCGTGGGAAGTGCTGGTGGCGGAGGGCCGCGCTGTGGGTGCCATGGGAAGGGCTGGGTGGCGGAGGGCTGTGGGTGCCGTGGGAAGGGCTGGGTGGCGGAGGGCCGGGCTGTGGGTGCCGTGGGAAGGGCTGGTTGGGGCCGGGCTGTGGGTGCCGTGGGCAGGGCTGGGTGGGGAGGGCTGTGGGTGCCGGGGGAAGGGCTGGGTGGCGGAGGGCCGGGCTGTGGGTGCCGTGGGAAGGGGTGGGTTGCGGCCGGGGGTCCCTGGAGCGGGGGCAGGCGCTGCCCACGGGCACACTCGAAGCTTTCCGGGCTGGCTGGGCCCCGCAGGGGGTGGGCTGCCGGACCGACCCCCATTCTCACACTTTCATTGGGCGGGTATTGGGGGAGGTTTGGTCTCTGTTCCTGTTCTGTTGGGGCTGTGCTCCACCCGCGGTTTGGGGCACTCCCCACATTTTGTTTTGTCAATCAGTTACTTCTGGTCTGTTTTGCTTTGTTGTGTCCCAGCTCCAGGCCGATGCCAGCGGCGGGCGCTGCATCACCCTGCCCGCGGGAAGAGCGGGCAGGACAGGCAATCTCAGGGAAAACAGATCCAAATAAACATTATATAGACATCAAATAAACAGCACCATCAAACTGTCCGACCCGAGACAATGCTGCTGGGGGAGGGGGACCGCGGCTGCTGGGGGAGGGGGACCGCGGCTGCTGGGGGAGGGGGACCGCGGCTGCTGGGGGAGGGGGACCGCGGCTGCTGGGGAAGGGGCACCGCGGCTGCTGGGGGAGGGGGACCGCGGCTGCTGGGGGAGGGGGACCGCGGCTGCTGGGGGGGGACCGCGGCTGCTGGGGGAGGGGGACCGCGGCTGCTGGGGGAGGGGGACCGTGGCTGCTGGGGGAGGAAGAGGGGACCGTGGCTGCTGGGGGAGAGGGGGAGGGGGACCGCGGCTGCTGGGGAGGGGGACGCTGTTGCTGGGGGAGAGGGAGGGGGACTACGGGTGCTGGGTGAGGGGGACCGCGTCTGCAGGGGGAGGGGGAATGGGACTGCGCTGCTGGGGGAGAGGAGGGGGACCGCGGCTGCTGGGGGAGGGGAGGGGGACCGCGGCTGCTGGGGGTAAGGAGAGGGACCGCGGCTGCTGGGGGAGGGGGAGTGGGACCGCGGCTGCTGGGGGAGGGGGAGGGATCGCGGCTGCTGGGGGAGGGGAGGGGGTACCGCGGCTGCTGGGGGCGGGAGGAGGGATCGTGGCTGCTGGGGAAGGGGAGGGGGAACGCGGCTGCTGGGGGGGAGGGGGACAGCGGCTGCTGGGGGAGGGTGGAGGGATCGTGGCTGCTGGGGAGGGGAGGGCGACCGCGGCTGCTGGGGAGGGGGACCGTGGCTGCTGGGGAGGGGGACCGCGGCTGCTGCGGGAGGGGGACCGCGGCTGCTGGGGTAGGGGGAGGGGGACCGCGGCTGCTGGGGGAGGGGGAGGGGGACCGCGGCTGCTGGGGGAGGGGGAGGAGGACCGCGGCTGCTGGGGGAGGGGAGGGGGACCGTGGCTGCTGGGGGAGGAAGAGGGCACCGTGGCTGCTGGGGGAGAGGGGGAGGGGGGCCGCGTCTGCTGGGAGGGGGACCGCGGTTGCTGGAGGAGAGGGAGGGGGACTGCGGGTGCTGGGTGAGGGGGACCGCGGCTGCTGGGGGAGGGGGAGGGGGACTGCGCTGCTGGGGGAGGGGAGGGGGACCGCGGCTGCTGGGGGAGGGGGACCGCGGCTGCTGGGGGTTAGGAGTGGGACCGCGGCTGCTGGGGGAGGGGGGAGGGATCGCGGCTGCTGGGGAGAGGGGAGGGATCGCGGCTGCTGGGGGAGGGAAGGGGGAACCGCGGCTGCTGGGGGAGGGGAGGGGGAACGCGGCTGCTGGGGGGGAGGGGGACAGCGGCTGCTGGGGGAGGGTGGAGGGATCGTGGCTGCTGGGGGAGGGGAGGGCGACCGCGGCTGCTGGGGGGGGGCAGGGATCGTGGCTGCTGGGGGAGGGGGGGACGGCGGCTGCTGGGGAGGGGGACCGCGGCTGCTGGGGGAGGGGGAGGGTGACCGCGGCTGCTGGGGGAGGGGGACCGCGGCTGCTGGGGGAGGGCGACCACGGCTGCTGGGGGAGGGGGACCGCGGCTGCTGGGGGGGGGGCGACCACGGCTGCTGGGGGAGGGGGAGGGAGACCGCGGCTGCTGGGGGAGGGGTAGGGGGACCGCGTCTGCTGGGGGTGTGAGGGGGACCGTGGCTGCTGGGGGAGGGGTACCGCGGCTGCTGGGGGAGGGGGACCGCGGCTGCTGGGGGAGGGGGACCGTGGCTGCTGGGGGGGGGACCGCGGCTGCTGGGGGAAGGGGGAGGGATCGTGGCTGCTGGGGAAGGGGAGGGGGAACGCGGCTGCTGGGGGGGAGGGGGACAGCGGCTGCTGGAGGAGTGTGGAGGGATCGTGGCTGCTGGGGAGGGGAGGGCGACCGCGGCTGCTGGGGGAGTGATCGTGGCTGCTGGGGTAGGGGGGGACGTCGGCTGCTGGGGGAGGGGGATCGCGGCTGCTGGGGAATGGGGAGGGATCGCGGCTGCTGGGGAGGGGGACCACAGTTGCTGGGGAGGTGGAGGGGGACTGCGGCTGCTGGGGGAGTGGGGAGGGGGGCGCGGCTGCTGGGGGAGGGGGAGGGTGACCGCGGCTGCTTGGGGAGGGGGTGAGGGGGTGAGGGGGGCCGCGGCTGCTGGGGGAGGGGCAGCGGGGCTGCTGGGGGAGGGGGTGAGGGTTGGGGGGGGCGCGGCTGCTGGGGGAGGGGGAGGGTGACTGCGGCTGCTTGGGGAGGGGGTGAGGGGGTGAGGGTGAGGGGGGCCGCGGCTGCTGGGGGAGGGGGAGCGGGGCTGCGGCTGCTGCGGGAGTGTGGTACATTGGCGAGACCATGCAGACGCTGCAACAACGAATGAACGGACATCGCGCGACAATCACCAGGCAGGAATGTTCCCTTCCAGTCGGGGAACACTTCAGCCGTCAAGGGCATTCAGCCTCTGATCTCCGGGTAAGCGTTCTCCAAGGCGGCCTTCAGGACGCGCAACAACGCAGAATCGCCGAGCTGAAACATATAGCCAAGTTCCGCACACATGAGTGCGGCCTCAACCGGGACCTGGGATTCATGTCGCATTACATTCATCCCCCACCATCTGGCCTGCAAAATCCTACCAACTGTCCTGGCTTAGTACAATTCACACCTCTTTAACCTGGGGTTACCTCATCTCTGGATCTGTAAAGATTTAATCACCTGCTAATGCTCGCATTCCAAGCATTGGCTGGCAGCTTTGAATCTGTCTATATATCTGTTTCTGGAGCATACCTCTTCATTCACCTGAGGAAAGAGCAGCGCTTCGAAAGCTCGTGACATCGAAACAAACCTGTTGGACTTTAACCTGGTGTTGTAAGACTTCTTTCTGCGCTCACCCCAGTTCAACGCCGGCATCTCCACATCATCTGTAAATACAGATATTCTAAACAGGGACCACAGTAAATAATGATATTCTACCCAGGGACCACTGTAAATAATGATATTGTATGCCGGGGCCTCTGTTAATATTTATAAATAACCCAGGGACCACTGTAAATAAAGAAATGCCACCCAGGGACCATTGTAAATAAGATATACTGCACAGGGACCACTGTCAATAATGATATACCAGCCAGTGACCACTGTAAATAAAGGTACACCACCCAGGGACCACTGTAAATAAAGATAAACCACCCAGGGACCATTGTAAATAATAATAACCTACCCAGGAACCACTGTAAATAAGATATACTGCACAGGGACCACTGTCAATAATGATATACCAGCCAGTGACCACTGTAAATAAAGAAATACCACCCAGGGACCACTGTAAATAAAATTATACCACCCAGGGACTATTGTAAATAATGATATACTACACAGTGGCCACTGTAAATAAAGGTATCACGCCCAGGAACCACTGTAATTAAAGACTTTCTATACAAGGACCACCGAAAATAATGATATACTACCCAGGGACCACAGTAAGTAATGATATTCAACCCAGGGACCACTGTAAAGAATGACATACTACCAGGGACCATTGTAAATAATGATATTCTACCCATGGAGCACCGTAAATAATTATGTACTACGCATGGACCACGGCAAATTAAGATATACTATCCAGGGACAACTGTAGATAATGACATTCTACGCAGGGACCACTGTAGATAATGACATAGTACCTAGGTACCACTGTAAATAAAGATATACTGCCGGGGGACCACTGTAAATAATGATATACCACCGAGTGAACACTGGAAATCATGATACTCTACCCAGGGACCACAGTAAATCATAGATCATAGAATTTACAGTGCAGAAGGAGGCCATTCGGCCCATCGAGTCTGCCCGGCTCTTGGAAAGAGCACCCTATCCAAGTCCACATCTCCACCCTATCCCCATAAGCGAGTAACCCCACCCAACACTAAGGGCAATTTTGGACACTAAGGCAATTTATGATGGCCAATTCACCTAAACTGCACATCCTTGGACTGTGGGAGGAAACCGGAGCACCCGGAGGAAACCCACGCACACACGGGGAGGATGTGCAGACTCCGCACATCCGGGAATCGAACCTGGGACCCTGGAGCTGTGAAACAATTGTGCTAACCACAAGGCTACCGTGCTGCACACTAAATGATATAGTGGTGCTAAATGATACAGTATAATGATATACTTACCAGGGACCACTGTAAATAAAGATAAACCACCCAGAGACCACTGTAAATAAAGATAAACCACCCAGGGACCACTGCAAATAAAGATAAACCACCCGGGGACCACTGTAAATAAAGATAAACCACCCAGGGACCACTGCAAATAAAGATAAACCACCCGGGGACCACTGGAAATAAAGATAAACTACCCAGGGACCACTGTAAATAAAGATAAACCACCCGGGGACCACTGTAAATAAAGATAAACCACACAGGGACCACTGTAAATAAAGATAAACCACCCAGAGACCACTGTAAATAAAGATAAACCACCCAGGGACCACTGTAAATAAAGATAAACCACCCAGGGACCACTGTAAATAAAGATAAACCACCCAGGAACCACTGTAAATAAAGATATACCACCCAGAGAGCTTTGTAAATAATGATAAACCACCCAGAGATCACTGTAAATAAAGATAAACCACACAGGGACCACTGTAAATAAAGATAAACCACCCAGAGACCACTGTAAATAAAGATAAACCACCCAGGGACCACTGTAAATAAAGATAAACCACCCAGGGACCACTGTAAATAAAGATAAACCACACAGGGACCACTGTAAATAAAGATAAACCACCCAGAGACCACTGTAAATAAAGATAAACCACCCAGGGACCACTGTAAATAAAGATAAACCACCCAGGGACCACTGTAAATAAAGATAAACCACCCAGGAACCACTGTAAATAAAGATATACCACCCAGAGAGCTTTGTAAATAATGATAAACAACCCGAGAACCACTTTAAATAAGACACTGCACAGTGCCCACTGTAAATAATGATATTCTAATCAGAGACCACAGTAAATAATGATATACTTCCAGGGATCACTGTAAATAAAGCTATACTGCCGAGGGACCACTGTAAATAAAGTCATACTACCCAGGGACTGTTGTAAATAATGATATACTACACAGTGACCACTGTAAATAATACGAAGTCTTACAACACCAGGTTAAAGTCCAACAGGTTTGTTTCGATGTCACTAGCTTTCGGAGCGCTGCTCCTTCCTCAGGTGAATGCAGAGGTATGTTCCAGAAACACATATATAGACAAATTCAAAGATGCGAAACAATGCTGGGAATGCGAGCATTAGCAGGTGATTAAATCTTTACAGATCCAGAGATGGGGTAACCCCAGGTTAAAGAGGTGTGAATTGTACCAAGCCAGGACAGTTGGCAGGATTTTGCAGGCCAGATGGTGGGGGATGAATGTAATGCGACATGAATCCCAGGTCCCGGTTGAGGCCGCACTCATGTGTGCGGAACTTGGCTATAAGTTTCTGCTCGGCGATTCTGCGTTGTCGCGGGTCCTGAAGGCCGCCTTGGAGAACGCTTACCCGGAGATCAGAGGCTGAATGCCCTTGACGGCTGAAGTGTTCCCCGACTGGAAGGGAACATTCCTGCCTGGTGATTGTTGCGCGATGTCCGTTCATTCGTTGTCGCAGCGTCTGCATGGTCTCGCCAATGTACCACGCTTCGGGACATCCTTTCCTGCAGCGTATGAGGTAGACAACGTGGGCCGAGTCGCACGAGTATGTACTGCGTGCCTGGTGGGTGGTGTTCTCACGTGTAATAGTGGTATCCATGTCGATGATCTGGCACGTCTTGCAGAGATTACCATGACAGGGTTGTGTGGTGTCGTGGTCACTGTTCTGAAGACTGGGTAGTTTGCTGCAAACAATGGTTCGTTTGAGGTTGTGCGGTTGTTTGAAGGCAAGTAGTGGGGGTGTGGGGATGACCTTGGCAAGATCTTCATCGTCATCAATGACGTGTTGAAGGCTGTCAAGAAGTTCTGCACACATGAGTGCGGCCTCAACCGGGACCTGGGATTCATGTCGCATTACATTCATCCCCCACCATCTGGCCTGCAAAATCCTACCAACTGTCCTGGCTTGATACAATTCACACCTCTTTAACCTCGGGTTACCCCATCTCTGGATCTGTAAAGATTTAATCACCTGCTAATGCTCGCATTCCTAGCATTGTTTGGCATCTTTGCATTTGTCTATATATGTGTTTCTGGAACAGACCTCTTCATTCACCTGTGGAAGGAGCAGCGCTCCGAAAGCTAGTGACATCGAAACAAACCTGTTGGACTTTAACCTGGTGTTGTAAGACTTCTTACTGTGCTCACCCCAGTCCAACACCGGCATCTCCACATCACTGTAAATAATGATATTCTAACCAGAGACAACTGTAAATAATGATATATTACCCAGGGACCACTGTAAACAATGATATCCTGATCAGGGATCAATGTAAATTATGACATACAGCCTAGGTACCCATGTAAAAATTATATACTGCCCAGGGACCGCTGTAAATAATGATATACCAGCCAGTGACCACTGTAAATAATGATATTCTAATCAGAGACAACTGCAAATAATGATATATTACCCAGGGACCACTGTAAATAATCATATACTATCAGCAACTACTGTAAATAAAGACATACTACACAGGGACCACTGTAAATAATGATATACTACCCAGGGACCACTGTAAATAATGATCTACTACCCAGGGACCACTTTAAATAATTATTTACTACCCAGTGACCACTGCAAAGAATGATATACTACCAGGAACCACTGTAAATAGAGGTACACTCCCAGGGACCATTGTAAATAAAGACATACTACACAGGGACCACTGTAAATAATTATTTACTACCCAGTGACCACTGTAAATAATTATATACTACCCTGGGACCACTATAAATAATGATACGTTGCCCAGAAACCACTGTAAATAATGTTAAACTATGCAGGGAACACTGAAAATTATGATATACAGCACAAGGGCCAATTTAAATAATGATATTTTACTCAGTGACAACTGTAAATAATGATATTCTACACCGGGACCAGTGTAAATAATGATATACTGCACAGGGACCACTGAAAATAATGAAATACTGCACAGGGACCACTGTAAATAATGATATTCTACCCAGGGTCAAATGCAAATAATAATGTACTACACAGGCACAACTGTAAATAATGACATTCAGACCGGGGACCACTGTAAATGCTGATATTCTACCAGGGACTACAGTAAATAATGATTTACTACCCAGGGACCACTGCAGAAAATAATATACTACCGATGGACAACTATTAATAATGGTGAAGTGCCCATGGAACGCTGTAACTAATGATATTCTACCAAGTAACCACTGTAAATAATGATATACTGCCCAGGGGCCACTGTAAACAATGATATTCTACCCAGTGACCACTGTAAATAATGATATACTACCTAGGGAACACTGTAAATAATGATATTCTACACAGGGACCACTGTAAATAATGACAGACTGCCCATGGGACCTCTGTAAATAATTATATACTCACCAGGGACTACAATAAATAATGTTATACCACTCAGGGACCACTGTAAATAAAGATATACTGCCCAGGGACCACTGTAAATAAAGACTTACTGCCCAGGGTCCACTGTAAATGATGATATACTACCCAGGGACCACTGTAAAGAATGATTTACACCCCAGGGACCACTGTAAATAATGATATACTACCCAGGGACCACTGTACATAATGATGTACTGCACAGGGATCCCTGTAAATAACGTATCACTACCAGGGGCCCACTGTAAATAATGGTATACAACCTAGGGCCCACTGTAAATAATGATATACTGCCCATGGCCCACTGTAAATAATGATATACTGCCCAGGGACCACTGTAAATAATGATATACTCCCCAGGGACCACTGTAAATAAAGATATACTGCCCAGGGTCCATTGCAAAAATGATATACTACACAGGGACCACTGTAAATAATGATATACTGCCCAGGGACTACTGCATATAATGGTATACTGCCCAGGGACCACCGTAAATAATGATATACTTTCCACGGTTCAATGTAAATAATGATATACACCCGAGGGACCACTGTAATTATTCATGTACTACCCAAGGACCACTGTAAGTAATAACAAACGGCCCAGGGACCAGTGTAGATAATGATATTCGACCCAGGGACCACTGTAAATAATGATATTCTACTCAGGCACCACAGTAAATAATGAGATACTACCCAGGGACCACAGTAAATAATGAGATAATACCCAGGGACCACTGTAAATAATGCTATACTACCCAGGGAACACTGTAAATAATGAGATACTACCCAGGGACCACTGTTAATAATGACATTCTACCCAGGGACCACTGTAAATAATGATATTCTACACAGGGACCACTGTAAATAATCATCCACTGTCAAGAGACCACTGTAAATAATGATATACTGCCGAGGGACCACTGTCACTAATGAAATACTATCCAGTGATCACTGTAAATGATGTTACCGACCCAAGGCCAATGTAAACAATTACATACTACCCAGGGACCACTGTCAATAATGGTATGCCACCCTGGAACCTTTGTAAATAATGGGATACTACCCAGTGACCACGGTAAATAATGACATACTACCCAGGGACCACGGTAAATAATCATATACTACCCTGGAACCATTGAAAATAATGGGATACTACCCAGTGACCACGGTAAATAATGACATACTACACAGGACCACTGTAAATAATGATATACTACCCTTGGACCACTGTAAATAATGATATACTATCCAGGGACCACTGTAAATAATGATATATTTCCCAGAGACCACTGTAAATAATGATATACGACCCAGGACTACTGTCAATAATGATATACTATGCAGAATCCACTATAGATTAAGAGGTACTACACAGGGCACACTATAAATGATGACATAATGTCCAGGTACCACTGTAAATAATGATATATTTCCCAGAGACCACTGTAAATAATGATATCCCACCCACGGACTACTGTCAATAATGATATACTATCCAGAATCCACTGTAAATTAAGAGGTACTACACAGGGCACACTATAAATGATGACATAATGTCCAGGGACCACTGTAAATCATGATGTATCACTCTGGGACCACTGTAGATAATACTACACTACACTGGGACCACTGTAAAGGATGATATACTACCCAGTGACCTGTGTAAATAATGACATACTACCCAGGGACCAGTGTAAATAATGATATACTTCCCAGGAACCGCGGTCAATGATGATATACTACCCAGAGCCCTCTGTGATTAATGATATATTGCCCTGGGACCACTGTAAATAATGATATACTACCCAGGGACCACTGTAAGTAATGGTATACTGCCCAGGGACCACTGTGCTTAATGATATATTGCCCAGGGACCACTGTAAATAATGATATACTGCCCATGGCCCACTGTGAATAAAGATGTACTGCACAGTGCACACTATAATTGATGACATACTGTCCAGGGACCACTGTAAATCATGATATACCACCCTGGGACCACTGTAAATAACGATATATTACGCAGGGACCACTGTAGAAAATGATATACTACCCAGGGACCACTGTAAATAATGATATCCTACCCAGGGACAACTGTAAATAATGATATAACACCCAGGGACAACTGTAAATAATGATATACTGCTCAGGGACCACTGTAAATAATGAAATACTACCAGGGGCCCTCTGTAAATAATGATATACAACGCAGGGACGACTGTATATTGGATATGATACCCAGGGTCCACTGTAAGTAATGAGATACTCCCCAGGGAACACTGTAAATAAAGATATACTGCCCACGGTCCACTGGAAATAATGATATACTGCCCTGGCGCCACTGTAAATAATGAAATACTATCCAGTGACCACTGTAAATGATGATAACTACCCACAGCCAATGTAAATAATAGTATACTACATCGACCAGTGTAAATAAGGATATAATACAAAGGGACAACTGTTCATAACGATTTACTCCCCAGGGATCACTGTAAATAATGATGTACTACCCAGGCATCACGGTAAATAATGATGTACTACCCTGGGACCACTGTAAATAATGATATGCTACCGAGGGACCATTGTAGATACTGATATACTATCCAGGAACCACTGTAAATAATGATGTACTACCCAGGGACCATTGTAGATACTGATATTCTACCCAGGGTCCACTGTAAATATTGATATACTATCCAAGTACCACAGTAAATAATAATTAATATCCCAGGAGCCAGTGTAAATAATGATATTCTACCCAGGGTCCACTAAATATTGATATACTATCCAAGCACCACAGTAAATAGTGATTTACTGTCCTGGGACTACTGTAGATAATGGTATACTACCCAGTGACCACTGTAAATAATGATATACTTTCCACGGTCCACTGTAAATAATCATATACACCCCAGGGACCACTGTAAATATTCATATACTACCCAAGGACCACTGTAAGTTATAACAAACTGCTCAGGGACCAGTGTAGATAATGATATCGACCCAGGGACCACTGTAAAGAATGATATTCTACCCAGGAACCACTGTAAATAATGATGTACTACCCAGGGTACATTGTAAATAATGATATTCTACCCGTGGTACACTGTAAATATTGATATGCTCTCCAATAACCACAGTAAATAATAATTAATATCACAGGAGCCAGTGTAAATAATGATATTCTACCCAGGGACCACTGTAAATATTGAGACATTACCCAGGGACCAATGTAAAGAATGATATATGACCCAGGGACCACTGTAAATAGTAATATTCTACCCAGGGACCACTGTAAATAATGATATTCTACCCAGGGACCACTGTAAATAATGATATTCTACACAGGGACCACTTTAAACAATGATATAATAGTTCGAAGTCTTACAACTACAGGTTAAAGTCCAACAGGTTTGTTTCGATGTCACGAGCTTTCGGAGTGCTGCTCCTTCCTCAGGTGAATGAAGAGGTCTGTTCCAGAAACACATATATAGACAAATTCAAAGATGCCAAACAATGCTAGGAATGCGAGAATTAGCAGGTGATTAAATCTTTACAGATCCAGAGATGGGGTA
This sequence comes from Scyliorhinus torazame, assembly GCF_047496885.1. Taxonomy (NCBI): domain Eukaryota; kingdom Metazoa; phylum Chordata; class Chondrichthyes; order Carcharhiniformes; family Scyliorhinidae; genus Scyliorhinus; species Scyliorhinus torazame. Next base: position 29,055 of record NW_027308129.1, on the reverse strand, counting down.
ACCCCAGGTTAAAGAGGTGTGAATTGTACCAAGCCAGGACAGTAGGTAGGATTTTGCAGGCCAGACGGTGGGGGGTGACTGTAATGCAACACGAATACCAGGTCCCGGTTGAGGCCGCACTCATGTGTGCGGAACTTGGCTATAAGTTTCTGCTCGGCGATTCTGCGTTGTCGCGGGTCCTGAAGTCCGCCTTGGAGAACGCTTACCCGGAGATCAGAGGCTGAATGCCCTTGACTGCTGAAGTGTTCCCCGACTGGAAGGGAACATTCCTGCCTGCTGATTGTTGCGCGATGTCCGTTCATTCGTTGTCGCAGCGTCTGCATGGTCTCGCCAATGTACCACGCTTTGGGACATCCTTTCCTGCAGCGTATGAGGTAGACAACGTGGGCCGTGTCGCACGAGTATGTACCGCGTACCTGGTGGGTGGTGTTCTCACGTGTAATAGTGGTATCCATGTTGATGATCTGGCACGTCTTGCAGAGATTGCCCTGACAGGGTTGTGTGGTGTCGTGGTCACTGTTCTGAAGACTGGGTAGTTTGCTGCAAACAATGGTTTGTTTGAGGTTGCGCGGTTGTTTGAAGGCAAGTAGTGGGGGTGTGGGGATGACCTTGGCAAGATCTTCATCGTCATCAATGACGTGTTGAAGGCTGTGAAGAAGATGATGTAGTTTCTCCGCTCCGGGGAAGGAATGGACGACGAAGGGTATTCTGTCGGTTGTGTCCCATGTGAGTCTTCTGAGGAGGTCGGTACGGTTTTTCGCTGTGGCGCGTTGGAACTGTCGATCGATGAGTCGAGTGCCATATCCCATTCGTACGAGGGCATATTTCAACGTCTGTAGATGTCTGTTACACTCCTCCTCGTCTGAGCAGATCCTGTGTATACGGAGCGCTTGTCCATAGGGGGTGGCTTCTTTAATGTGTTTAGGGTGGAAGCTGGAGAAGTGGAGCATCATAAGGTTATCCGTGGGTTTGCGGTAAAGCGAAGTGCTGAGGTGACCGTCCTTGATGGAGACGAGTGTGTCCAAGAATGCAACTGATTTTGGAGAGTAGTCCATGGTGAGTCTGATGGTTGGATGGAACTTATTAATGTCACCGTGTAGTCGTTTCAGTGATTCTTCGCCGTGGGTCCAAATGAAAAAAATGTCATCGATGTATCTGGTGTATAACATCGGTTGAAGGTCCTGTGCGGTGAGTAGGTCCTGTTCAAACTTGTGCATGAAGATGTTGGCGTATTGGGGTGCGAATTTGGTCCCCATGGCTGTTCCGTGCGTCTGAATGAAGAACTTGTTGTCGAAGGTGAAGACGTTGTGATAAAGAATGAAGCGGATGAGTGGCAGAATTGCGTCTGGAGATTGGCAGTTGTTGGTGTTGAGTACTGAGGCTGTTGCAGCAATGCCGTCATCATGGGGGATGCTGGTGTAGAGTGCCGAGACGTCCATTGTGATGAGGAATGTTCCTGGTTCAACTGGTCCATGGGTGCTGAGTTTCTGTAAGAAGTCCGTCGTGTCGCGACAGAAGCTGGGTGTACCTTGTACGATGGGTTTCAAGATGCCCTCGATGTAGCCAGAGAGGTTCTCACACAGGGTCCCATTGCCTGAAACGATAGGGCGGCCTGGTGTGTTGGCCTTATGTATTTTCGGGAGGCAGTAGAGATCTCCAATGCGGGGAGTACGTGGGATGAGAGCACGTAGGGTGCTCTGAAGATCTGGATCCAAGGTCTTGATCAGTCTGTTAAGTTGGCGGATGTGTTCCTTGGTCGGATCTGCGGGTAACTGTCTGTAGTGTTCTTGGTTGTTCAGTTGTCGGTATACTTCTTTGCAGTAGTCCGTTCTGTTCAGTACGACAGTGACCCCCCCCTTTGTCTGCTGGTTTGATGACGATGCTGTGGTTGGTCTTGAGCGCGCGGATGGCATTGCGTTGTGCTTGGGTGACGTTCGGGGCTGTCTTGTGAATGCGACTGATGAATCTGGCATTGACGCGACTCCTGACGGATTGAGCATACATGTCGAGTCTAAGGCAGCTGCCTTCCGGAGGGGTCCTCCGGAATGAGAGGGAATGAGACCGGGAATGAGACCTCTTCATTCACCTGAGGAAGGAGCAGCGCTCCGAAAGCTAGTGACATCGAAACAAACCTGTTGGACTTTAACCTGGTGTTGTAAGACTTCGTACTGTGCTCACCCCAGTCCAACGCCGGCATCTCCACATCAATGATATAATACCCAGTGACCACGGTAAATAATGATATACTACCCAGGGACCACTGTAAATATTGATATACTATCCACGGACCACGGAAAATAATGATGTACTACCTACGGTACATTGTAAATAATGATATTCTACCCGTGGTCCACTGTAAATATTGATATACAATCCAAGTACCAGAGTAAATAATAATTAATATCCCAGGAGCCAGTGTAAATAATGATATTCTAACCAGGGACCACTGTAAATAATGATATTCTACTCAGTGACCACTGTAAATAATGATATTGTACGCCGGGACATCTGTTAATATTTATAAATAACCAGGGCGCTGTAAATATTGAGACATTACCCAGGGAACAATGTAACTAATGATATATTACCCAGGGACCACTGTAAATAATGATATTCTACCCAGTGACCACTGTAAATAATGATACACTAACCAGGGACCACTGTAAATAATGATATCCTACACAGGGACCACTTTAAACAATGATATAATACCCAGGGATCACTGTAAATAATGATATTCTACCAAGGGACCACTGTAAATAATGATACACTACCCAGGGACCACTGTAAATAATGATATTCTACACAGGGACCACTGTAAATAATGATAATCTACACAGGGACCACTTTAAACAATGATATAATACCCAGGGACCACGGCAAATAATGATACACTACCCAGGGACCACTGTAAATATTGATATACTATCCAGGGACCACTGAAAATAATGATGTACAACCTAGGGTACATTGTAAATAATGATATTCTACCCGTGGTCCAATGTAAACAATGAAATTCTACACAGGGACCATTTTAAACAATGATATAATACCCAGGGATCACTGTACATAATGATATACTACCCAGGGACCACTGTAAATAATGATACACTACCCAGGGACAACTGTAAATAATGATATTCTACCTAGGGACCACTGTAAATAATGATATTCTACACAGGGACCACTTTGAACAATGATATAATACCCAGGGATCACTGTAAATAATGATATTCTACCCAGGGACCACTGTAAATAATGATACACTACCCAGGGACCACTGTAAATAATGATATTCTACCCAGGGACCACTGTAAATAATGATATTCTACACAGGGACCACTTTGAACAATGATATAATACCCAGGGACCACGGTAAATAATGATATTCTACCCGTGGTCCACTGTAAATATTGATATACTATCCAAGTACCGCAGTAAATAATAATTAATATCCCAGGAGCCAGTGTAAATGATGATATTCTACCCAGGGACCACTGTAAATATTTAATGTCGTGCTCTGTTTAATTTTACATTGTTCAGTGTAGGGCACTGTTTCATTCAACCGTATTTAATGTTGGGCTCTGTTTAATTTTACCTTGTTGCTTGTAGGGCACTGTTTCATTGTACCGTATTTAATGTCGAGCTCTGTTTAATTTTACATTGTAGCTTGTAGGGCACTGTTTCATTGTACTGTATTTAATGTCGGACTCTGTTTAATTTTACCTTGTTCACTGTAGGTCACTGTTTCATAGTACTGTATTTAATGTGGGGCTGTGTTTAATTTTACCTTGTTCAGTGTAGGGCACTGTTTCATTGTACCGTATTTAATGTCGGGCTGTGTTTAATTTTGCATTGTTCAGTGCAGGGCACTGTTTCATTTTTCCGTATTTAATCTCGGGCTGTGTTTAATTTTACCTTGTTCAGTGTAGGGCACTGTTTCATTTCACCGTATTTAATGTCGGGCTGTGTTTAATTGTACATTGTTCACTGTAGGGCACTGTTTCATTGTACCGTATTTAATGTCGGGCTCTGTTTAATTTTACATTGTTCACTGTAGGTCACTGTTTCATTGTACTGTATTTAATGTCGGGCTGTGTTTAATTTTACATTCTTCACTGTCGGGCATTGTTTCATTGTGCTGTATTTAATGTTGGGCTCTGTTTAATTTTACCTTGTTCACTGTCGGCACTGTTTCATTGTCCCGTATTTAATGTCGGGCTCTGTTGAATGTTACATTGTTCAGTGTAGGGCACTGTTTCATTGTACTGTATTTAATGTCGGTCTCTGTTTAATTTTACATTCTTCACTGTCGGGCATTGTTTCATTGTGCTGTATTTAATGTTGGGCTCTGTTTAATTTTACCTTGTTCACTGTCGGCACTGTTTCATTGTCCCGTATTTAATGTCGGGCTCTGTTGAATGTTACATTGTTCACTGTAGGGCACTGTTTCATTCTACTGTATTTAATGTCGGGCTCTGTTGAATGTTACATTGTTCAGTGTAGGGCACTGTTTCATTCTACTGTATTTAATGTCGGTCTCTGTTTAATTTTGCCTTGTTTACTGTAGGTCACTGTTTCATTGTGCTGTATTTAATGTCGGGCTCTGTTTAATTTTACATTGTAGAGTGTAGGGCACTGTTTCATTGTACTGTATTTAATGTGGGGTCTGTTTAATTTTACATTGTTCACTGTAGGGCACTGTTTCATTGTACTGTATTTAATGTCGGGCTCTGTTTAATTTTACATTGTTCACTGTAGGTCACTGTTTCATTGTACTGTATTTAATGTGGGGCTGTGTTTAATTTTACCTTGTTCAGTGTAGGGCACTGTTTCATTGTACCGTATTTAATGTCGGGCTGTGTTTAATTTTGCATTGTTCAGTGCAGGGCACTGTTTCATTTTTCCGTATTTAATCTCGGGCTGTGTTTAATTTTACCTTGTTCAGTGTAGGGCACTGTTTCATTTCACCGTATTTAATGTCGGGCTGTGTTTAATTGTACATTGTTCACTGTAGGGCACTGTTTCATTGTACCGTATTTAATGTCGGGCTCTGTTTAATTTTACATTGTTCACTGTAGGTCACTGTTTCATTGTACTGTATTTAATGTCGGGCTGTGTTTAATTTTACATTCTTCACTGTCGGGCATTGTTTCATTGTGCTGTATTTAATGTTGGGCTCTGTTTAATTTTACCTTGTTCACTGTCGGCACTGTTTCATTGTCCCGTATTTAATGTCGGGCTCTGTTGAATGTTACATTGTTCAGTGTAGGGCACTGTTTCATTGTACTGTATTTAATGTCGGTCTCTGTTTAATTTTACATTCTTCACTGTCGGGCATTGTTTCATTGTGCTGTATTTAATGTTGGGCTCCGTTTAATTTTACCTTGTTCACTGTCGGCACTGTTTCATTGTACCGTATTTAATTTCGGGCTCTGTTTAATTTTACCTTGTTCACTGTAGGGCACTGTTTCATTGTACTGTATTTAATGTCGGGCTGTGTTTAATTTTACATTCTTCACTGTAGGGCATTGTTTCATTGTGCTGTATTTAATGTTGGGCGCTGTTTAATTTTACCTTGTTCACTGTCGGGCACTGTTTCATTGTCCCGTATTTACTGTCGGGCTCTGTTTAATGTTACATTGTTCAGTGTAGGGCACTGTTTCATTGCACTGTATTTAATGTCGGGCACTGTTTAATTTTACAGTGTTCAGTGTAGGGCACTGTTTCATTGTACCGTATTTAATGTCGGGCTCTGTTTAATTTTGCCTTGTTTCCTGTAGGTCACTGTTTGATTGTACCGTATTTAATGTCGGGCTGTGTTTTATTTTACATTGTTCACTGTCGGGCACTGTTTCATTGTACCGTATTTAATGTCGGGCTCTGTTTAATTTTACATTGCTCACTGTCGGGCACTGTTTCATTGTACTATATTTAATGTCGGGCTTTGTTTAATTTTACATTGTTCAGTGTAGGGCACTGATTCATTGTACCGTATTTAATGTCGGGCTCTGTTTAATTTTACATCGTTCAGTATGGGGCACTGTTTCATTGTACCGTATTTAATGTCGGGCTCTGTTTAATTTTACCTTCTTCACTGTCGGGCACTGTTTCATTGTACTATATTTAATGTCGGGCTTTGTTTAATTTTACATTGTTCAGTGTAGGGCACTGTTTCATTTTACTGTATTTAATGTCGGGCTCTGTTAAATTTTCCATTGTTCAGTGCAGGGCACTGATTCATTGACCCGTATTTAATGTCGGGCTCTGTTTAATTTTACCTTGTTCACTGTCGGGCACTGTTTCATTGTACTATATTTAATGTCGGGCTCTGTTTAATTTTACCTTGTTCAATGTAGGGCACTGTTTAATTTTGCATTGTTCAGTGTAGGGCACTGTTTCACTGTACTGTATTTAATGTCGGGCTCTGTTAAATTTTACATTGTTCAGTGTAGGGCACTGATTGATTGTACCGTATTTAATGTCGGGCTCTGTTTAATTTTACATTGTTCAGTGTAGGGCACTGTTTCATTGTACCGTATTAAATGTCGGGCTCTGTTTAATTTTACATTGGTCAGTGTAGGGCACTGTTTCATTGTACTGTATTTAATGTCGGGCTTTGTTTAATTTTACATTGTTCACTGTAGGGCACTGTTTCATTGTACTGTATTTAATGTCGGGCTTTGTTTAATTTTACATTGTTCACTGTAGGGCACTGTTTCATTGTACTGTATTTAATGTCGGGCTTTGTTTAATTTTACATTGTTCAGTGTAGGGCACTGTTTCATTGTACTGTATTTAATGTAGGGCCCTGTTTAATTTTACCTTGTTCAATGTAGGTCACTGTTTAATTTTGCATTGTTCAGTGTAGGGCACTGATTCATTGTACTGTATTTAATGTCGGGCTGTGTTTAATTGTACATTGTTCACTGTAGGGCTCTGTTTCATTGTACCGTATTTAATGTCGGGCTCTTTTTAATTTTACATTCTTCACTGAAGGGCATTGTTTCATTGTGCTGTATTTAATGTTGGGCTCTGTTTAATTTTACCTTGTTCACTGTCGGGCACTGTTTCATTGTCCCGTATTTAATGTCGGTTTTTGATTAATTTTACATTGTTCAGTGTAGGGCACTGTTTCATTGTACTGTATTTAATGTCGGGCTCTGTTTACTTTTGCCTTGTTTACTGTAGGTCACTGTTTCATTGTACTGCATTTAATGTCGGTCTCTGTTTAATTTTACATTGTTCACTGTAGGGCACTGTTTCATTGTACTGTATTTAATGTCGGGCTCTGTTTAATTTTACATTGTTCACTGTAGGTCACTGTTTCATTGTACTGTATTTAATGTCGGGCTCTGTTTAATTTTACATTGTTCACTGTAGGTCACTTTTTCATTGTACTGTATTTAATGTCGCGCTCTGTTTAATTTTACATTGTTCACTGTAGGGCACTGTTTCATTGTACCGTATTTAATGTCGGGCTGTGTTAAATTGTACATTGTTCACTGTAGGGCACTGTTTCATTGTACCGTATTTAATGTCGGGCTGTGTTTAATTGTACATTGGTCACTGTAGGGCACTGTTTCATTGTACCGTATTTAAAGTCGGGCTCTGTTTAATTTTACATTCTTCACTGTAGGGCATTGTTTCATTGTACCGTATTTAATGTCGGGCTCTGTTTAATTTTACCTTATTCAGTGTAGGGCACTGATTCATTGTACCGTATTTAATGTCGGGCTCTGTTTAATTTTGCCTTGTTTACTGTAGGTCACTGTTTCATTGTCCCGTATTTAATGTCGGGCTCTTTTTAATTTTACATTCTTCACTGAAGGGCATTGTTTCATTGTGCTGTATTTAATGTTGGGCTCTGTTTAATTTTACCTTGTTCACTGTCGGGCACTATTTCATTGTCCCGTATTTAATGTCGGTTTTTGATTAATTTTACATTGTTCAGTGTAGGGCACTGTTTCATTGTACCGTATTTAATGTCGGGCTGTGTTTAATTGTACATTGTTCACTGTTGGGCACTGTTTCATTGTACCTTATTTAATGTCGGGCTGTGTTTAATTTTACCTTGCTCAGTGGAGGGCACTGTTTCATTGTACCGTATTTAATGTCGGTCTCTGTTTAATTTTACATTGTTCACTGTAGGTCACTGTTTCATTGTACCGCATTTAATGTTGGGCTCTGTTTAATTTTACCTTGTTCACTGTCGGGCACTCTTTCATTGTCCCGTATTTAATGTCGGGCTGTGTTTAATTTTACATTCTTCACTGTCGGGCATTGTTTAATTGTGCTGTATTTAATGTTGGGCTCTGTTTAATTTTACCTTGTTCACTGTCGGGCACTCTTTCATTGTCCCGTATTTAATGTCGGGCTGTGTTTAATTGTACATTGGTCACTGTAGGGCACTGTTTCATTGTACCGTATTTAAAGTCGGGCTCTGTTTAATTTTACATTCTTCACTGTAGGGCATTGTTTCATTGTACCGTACTTAATGTCGGGCTCTGTTTAATTTTACCTTATTCAGTGTAGGGCACTGATTCATTGTAGCGTATTTAATGTCGGGCTCAGTTTAATTTTGCCTTGTTTACTGTAGGTCACTGTTTCATTGTACTGTATTTAATGTCGGGCTCTGTTTAATTTTACATTGTTCACTGTAGGGCACTGTTTCATTGTACTGTATTTAATGTCAGGCTCGGTTTAATTTTACATTGTTCACTGTAGGGCACTGTTTCATTGTACCGTATTTAATGTCGGGCTTTGTTTAATTTTACATTGTTCAGTGTAGGGCACTGTTTCATTGTACCGTATTTAATGTCGGGTTCTGTTTAATGTTACCTTGTTCACTGTAGGGCACTGTTTCATTGTACTATATTTAATGTCGGGCTTTGTTTAATTTTACCTTGTTCACTGTAGGGCACAGTTTCATTTTACCGTATTTAATGTCGGGCTGTGTTTAATTGTACATTGTTCAGTGTAGGGCACTGTTTCATTGTACCGGATTTAATGTCGGGCTCTGTTTAATTGTACCTTGTTCAGTGTAGGGCACTGATTCATTGTACCGTATTTAATGTCGGGCTCTGTTTAATTTTACATTGTTCACTGAAGGGTACTGATTCATTGTACTGTATTTAATGTCGGGCTCTGTTTAATTTTAAATTGTTCACTGTAGGGCACTGTTTCATTGTACCGTATTTAATGTCGGACTCTGTTTAATTTTACCTTGTTCACTGTAGGGCACTGTTTCATTGTACCGTATTTAATGTCGGGCTCTGTTTAATTTTACCTTGTTCACTGTAGGGCACTGTTTCATTGTACTTTATTTAATGTCGGGCTGTGTTTAATTTTACATTGTTCACTGTAGGGCACTGATACATTGTACCGTATTTAATGTCGGGCTGTGTTTAATTTTACATTATTCAGTGTAGGGCACTGTTTCATTGTACCGTATTTAATGTCGGGCTCTGTTTAATTTTGCCTTGTTTACTGTAGGTCACTGTTTCATTGTCCCGTATTTAATGTCGGGCTCTGTTTAATTTTACATTGTTCAGTGTAGGGCACTGTTTCATTGTACTGTATTTAATGTCGGGCTCTGTTTAATTTTGCCTTGTTTACTGTAGGTCACTGTTTCATTGTACTGTATTTAATGTCGGGCTGTGTTTAATTGTACATTGTTCACTGTAGGGCACTGTTTCATTGTACCGTATTTAATGTCGGGCTGTGTTTAATTTTACCTTGCTCAGTGGAGGGCACTGTTACATTGTACTGTATTTAATGTCGTGCTCTGTTTAATTTTACATTGTTCACTGTAGGGCACTGTTCAGTTGTACCGTATTTAATGTCGGGCTCTGTTTAATTTTTCCTTGTTGCTTGTAGGGCACTGTTTCATTGTACCGTATTTAATGTCGAGCTCTGTTTAATTTTACCTTGTTCAGTGTAGGGCACTGATTCATTGTACCGTATTTAATATCGGGCTCTGTTTAATTTTACATTGTTCACTGTAGGGCACTGTTTAATTGTACCGTATTTAATGTCGGGCTCTGTTTTATTTTACATTGTTCACAGTAGAGCCCTGTTTCATTTTACCGTATTTAATGTCGGGCTCTGTTTAATTTTACCTTGTTCACTGTCGGGCACTGTTTCATTGTACTGTATTTAATGTAGGGCTCTGTTTAATTTTACCTTGTTCAATGTAGGGCACTGTTTAATTTTGCATTGTTCAGTGTAGGGCACTGTTTCATTGTACAGTATTTAATGTAGGGCTCTGTTTAATTTTACCTTGTTCAATGTAGGGCACTGTTTAATTTTGCATTGTTCACTGTAGGGCACTGTTTCATTGTGCTGTATTTAATGCCGGGCTCTGTTTAATTTTACTTTGTTCACTGTAGGGCACTGTTTCATTGTACCGTATTTAATGTCGGGCTCTGTTTAATTTTACCTTGTTCACTGTCGGGCACTGTTTCATTGTACTGTATTTAATGTAGGGCTCTGTTTAATTTTACCTTGTTCAATGTAGGGCACTGTTTAATTTTGCATTGTTCAGTGTAGGGCACTGTTTCATTGTACAGTATTTAATGTAGGGCTCTGTTTAATTTTACCTTGTTCAATGTAGGGCACTGTTTAATTTTGCATTGTTCAGTGTAGGGCACTGTTTCATTGTACAGTATTCAATGTCGGGCTGTGTTTAATTGTACATTGTTCACTGTAGGGCTCTGTTTCATTGATCTGTATTTAATGTCGGTCTCTGCTTAATTATTCTATGTTTACTGTAGGGCACTGTTTCATTGTACTGTATTTAATGTCGGGCTCTGCTTAATGTTACCTTGTTCACTGTAGGGCACTGTTTCATTGGACTGTATTTAATGTCGGGCTCTGTTTAATTTTACATTCTTCACTGTAGGGCATTGTTTCATTGTGCTGTATTTAATGTTGGGCTCTGTTTAATTTTACATTGTTCACTGTAGGGCACTGTTTCATTGTACTGTATTTAATGTCAGGCTCTGTTTAATTTTACATTGTTCACTGTAGGTCACTATTTCATTGTACTGTATTTAATGTCGGGCTCTGTTTAATTTTACATTGTTCACTGTAGGTCACTGTTTCATTGTACTGTATTTAATGTCGGGCTCTGTTTAATTTTACATTGTTCACTGTAGGGCACTGTTTCATTGTACCGTATTTAATGTTGGGCTGTGTTAAATTGTACATTGTTCACTGTAGGGCACTGTTTCATTGTACCGTATTTAATGTCGGGCTGTGTTTAATTGTACATTGTTCACTGCTGGGCACTGTTTCATTGTACCCTATTTAATGTCGGGCTGTGTTTAATTTTACCTTGCTCAGTGGAGGGCACTGTTACATTGTACTGTATTTAATGTCGTGCTCTGTTTAATTTTACATTGTTCAGTGTAGGGCACTGTTTCATTGTACTGTATTTAATGTCGTGCTCTGTTTAATTTTGCCTTGTTTACTGTAGGTCACTGTTTCATTGTACTGTATTTAATGTCGGGCTCTGTTTAATTTTACATTGTTCACTGTAGGGCATTGTTTCATTGTACCGTATTTAATGTCGGGCTGTGTTTAATTTTACATTGTTCAGTGTAGGGCACTGATTCATTGTACCGTATTTAATGTCGGGCTGTGTTTAATTTTACATTGTTCAGTGTAGGGCACTGTTTCATTGTGCCGTATTTAATGTCGGGCTCTGTTTAATTTTACCTTGTTCACTGTAGGGCACTGTTTCATTGTCCCGTATTTAATGTCGGGCTCTGTTTAATTTTACATTGTTCACTGTAGGGCACTGATTCATTGTACCGTACTTAATGTCGGGCTCTGTTTAATTTTACATTGTTCACTGTAGGGCACTGCTTCATTGTACCGTATTTAATGTCGGGCTCTGTTTATTTTAAATTTGTTCACTGTAGGGCACTGTTTCATTGTACCGTATTTAATGTCGGGCTGTGTTTAATTTTACATTGTTCAGTGTAGGGCACTGATACATTGTTCCGTATTTAATGTCGGGCTGTGTTTAATTTTACCTTGTTCACTGTAGGGCACTGTTTCATTGTACCGTATTTAATGTCGGACTCTGTTTAATTTTACCTTGTTCACTGTAGGGCACTGTTTCATTGTACCGTATTTAATGTCGGGCTGTGTTTAATTTTACATTGTTCAGTGTAGGGCTCTGTTTCATTTTACCGTATTTAATGTCGGGCTGTGTTTAATTGTACATTGTTCACTGTAGGGCACTGTTTCATTGTACCGTATTTAATGTCGGGCTATGTTAAATTTTACATTGTTCAGTGTAGGGCACTGTTTCATTGAACTGTATTTAATGCCGGGCTCTGTTTAATTTTGCCTTGTTTACTGTAGGTCACTGTTTCATTGTCCCGTATTTAATGTCGGGCTCTGTTTAATTCTGCCTTGTTTACTGTAGGTCACTGTTTCATTGTACTGTATTTAATGTCGGGCTGTGTTTAATTTTACCTTGCTGAGTGGAGGGCACTGTTACATTGTACTGTATTTAATGTCGTGCTCTGTTTAATTTTACATTGTTCACTGTAGGGCACTGTTTAGTTGTACCGTATTTAATGTCGGGCTCTGTTTAATTTTTCCTTGTTGCTTGTAGGGCACTGTTTCATTTTACCGTATTTAATGTCGAGCTCTGTTTAATTTTGCATTGTTCAGTGTAGGGCACTGTTTCATTGTACAGTATTTAATGTAGTGCTCTGTTTAATTTTACCTTGTTCAATGTAGGGCACTGTTTAATTTTGCATTGTTCAGTGTAGGGCACTGTTTCATTGTACAGTATTTAATGTCGGGCTGTGTTTAATTGTACATTGTTCACTGTAGGGCTCTGTTTCATTGTACCGTATTTAATGTCGGGCTCTGTTTAATTTTACATTCTTCACTGTAGGGCATTGTTTCATTGTGCTGTATTTAATGTTGGGCTCTGTTTAATTTTACCTTGTTCACTGTCGGGCACTGTTTCATTGTCCCGTATTTAATGTCGGTTTCTGATTAATTTTACATTGTTCAGTGTAGGACACTGTTTCATTGTACTGTATTTAATGTCGGGCTCTGTTTAATTTTACATTGTTCAGTGTAGGGCACTGTTTCATTGTACTGTATTTAATGTCAGGCTCTGTTTAATTTTACATTGTTCACTGTAGGGCACTGTTTCATTGTACCGTATTTAATGTCGGGCTGTGTTTAATTGTACATTGTTCACTGTTGGGCACTGTTTCATTGTACCCTATTTAATGTCGGGCTGTGTTTAATTTTACCTTGCTCAGTGGAGGGCACTGTTACATTGTACTGTATTTAATGTCGTGCTCTGTTTAATTTTACATTGTTCTCTGTAGGGCACTGTTTCATTGTACCGTATTTAATGTCGGTCTCTGTTTAATTTTACATTGTTCACTGTAGGTCACTGTTTCATTGTACTGTATTTAATGTCGGGCTGTGTTTAATTTTACATTCTTCACTGTAGGGCATTGTTTAATTGTGCTGTATTTAATGTTGGGCTCTGTTTAATTTTACCTTGTTCACTGTCGGGCACTCTTTCATTGTCCCGTATTTAATGTCGGGCTGTGTTTAATTGTACATTGGTCACTGTAGGGCACTGTTTCATTGTACCGTATTTAATGTCGGGCTCTGTTTAATTTTACATTCTTCACTGTAGGGCATTGTTTCATTGTACCATATTTAATGTCGGGCTCTGTTTAATTTTACCTTATTCAGTGTAGGGCACTGATTCATTGTACCGTATTTAATGTCGGGCTCTGTTTAATTTTGCCTTGTTTACTGTAGGTCACTGTTTCATTGTACTGTATTTAATGTCGGGCTCTGTTTAATTTTACATTGTTCACTGTAGGGCACTGTTTCATTGTACTGTATTTAATGTCAGGCTCGGTTTAATTTTACATTGTTCACTGTAGGGCACTGTTTCATTGTATCGTATTTAATGTCGGGCTGTGTTTAATTTTACATTGTTCAGTGTCGGGCACTGTTTCATTTTACCGTATTTAATGTCGGGCTGTGTTTAATTGTACATTGTTCAGTGTAGGGCACTGTTTCATTGTACCGTATTTAATGTCGGGCTCTGTTTAATTTTACCTTGTTCAGTGTAGGGCACTGTTTCATTGTACCGTATTTAATGTCGGGCTCTGTTTAATTTTACATTGTTCACTGTAGGGCACTGATTCATTGTACCGTATTTAATGTCGGGCTCTGTTTAATTTTACATTGTTCACTGTAGGGCACTGCTTCATTGTACTGTATTTAATGTCGGGCTCTGTTTATTTTAAATTTGTTCACTGTAGGGCACTGTTTCATTGTACCGTATTTAATGTCGGGCTGTGTTTAATTTTACATTGTTCAGTGTAGGGCACTGATACATTGTACCGTATTTAATGTCGGGCTATGTTTAATTTTACATTGTTCAGTGTAGGTCACTGTTTCATTGTCCCGTATTTAATGTCGGGCTCTGTTTAATTTTACCTTGTTCAGTGTAGGGCACTGTTTCATTGTACTGTATTTAATGTCGGGCTGTGTTTAGTTTTACCTTGTTCACTGTAGGGCACTGTTTCATTGTACCGTATTTAATGTCGGACTCTGTTTAATTTTACCTTGTTCACTGTAGGGCACTGTTTCATTGTACCATATTTAATGTCGGGCTCTGTTTAAATTTACCTTGTTCACTGTAGGGCACTGTTTCATTGTACTGTATTTAATGTCGGGCTGTGTTTAATTTTACATTGTTCAGTGTACGGCACTGATACATTGTACCGTATTTAATGTCGGGCTGTGTTTAATTTTACATTGTTCAGTGTAGGGCTCTGTTTCATTTTACCGTATTTAATGTCGGGCTGTGTTTAATTGTACATTGTTCACTGTAGGGCACTGTTTCATTGTACCGTATTTAATGTCGGGCTATGTTAAATTTTACATTGTTCACTGTAGGGCACTGTTTCATTGTGCTGTATTTAATGTTGGGCTCTGTTTAATTTTACATTGTTCACTGTAGGGCACTGTTTCATTGTCCCGTATTTAATGTCGGGCTCTGTTTAATTCTGCCTTGTTTACTGTAGGTCACTGTTTCATTGTACTGTTTTTAATGTCGGGCGGTGTTTAATTGTACATTGTTCACTGTAGGGCACTGTTTCATTGTACCGTATTTAATGTCGGGCTGTGTTTAATTTTACCTTGCTGAGTGGAGGGCACTGTTACATTGTACTGTATTTAATGTCGTGCTCTGTTTAATTTTACATTGTTCACTGTAGGGCACTGTTTAGTTGTAACGTATTTAATGTCGGGCTCTGTTTAATTTTACCTTGTTCAATGTAGGGCACTGTTTAATTTTGCATTGTTCAGTGTAGGGCACTGTTTCATTGTACAGTATTTAATGTCGGGCTGTGTTTAATTGTACATTGTTCACTGTAGGGCTCAGTTTCATTGTACCGTATTTAATGTCGGGCTCTGTTTAATTTTACATTCTTCACTGTAGGGCATTGTTTCATTGTGCTGTATTTAATGTTGGGCTCTGTTTAATTTTACCTTGTTCACTGTCGGGCACTGTTTCATTGTCCCGTATTTAATGTCGGTTTCTGATTAATTTTACATTGTTCAGTGTAGGACACTGTTTCATTGTACTGTATTTAATGTCGGGCTCTGTTTAATTTTACATTGTTCAGTGTAGGGCACTGTTTCATTGTACTGTATTTAATGTCAGGCTCTGTTTAATTTTACATTGTTCACTGTAGGTCACTATTTCATTGTACTGTATTTAATGTCGGGCTCTGTTTAATTTTACATTGTTCACTGTAGGTCACTGTTTCATTGTACTGTATTTAATGTCGGGCTCTGTTTAATTTTACATTGTTCACTGTAGGGCACTGTTTCATTGTACCGTATTTAATGTCGGGCTGTGTTAAATTGTACATTGTTCACTGTAGGGCACAGTTTCATTGTGCCGTATTTAATGTCGGGCTGTGTTTAATTGTACATTGTTCACTGATGGGCACTGTTTCATTGTACCCTATTTAATGTCGGGCTGTGTTTAATTTTACCTTGCTCAGTGGAGGACACTGTTACATTGTACTGTATTTAATGTCGTGCTCTGTTTAATTTTACATTGTTCTCTGTAGGGCACTGTTTCATTGTACCGTATTTAATGTCGGTCTCTGTTTAATTTTACATTGTTCACTGTAGGTCACTGTTTCATTGTACTGTATTTAATGTCGGGCTGTGTTTAATTTTACATTCTTCACTGTAGGGCATTGTTTAATTGTGCTGTATTTAATGTTGGGCTCTGTTTAATTTTACCTTGTTCACTGTCGGGCACTCTTTCATTGTCCCGTATTTAATGTCGGGCTGTGTTTAATTGTACATTGGTCACTGTAGGGCACTGTTTCATTGTACCGTATTTAATGTCGGGCTCTGTTTAATTTTACATTCTTCACTGTAGGGCATTGTTTCATTGTACCATATTTAATGTCGGGCTCTGTTTAATTTTACCTTATTCAGTGTAGGGCACTGATTCATTGTACCGTATTTAATGTCGGGCTCTGTTTAATTTTGCCTTGTTTACTGTAGGTCACTGTTTCATTGTACTGTATTTAATGTCGGGCTCTGTTTAATTTTACATTGTTCACTGTATGGCACTGTTTCATTGTACTGTATTTAATGTCAGGCTCGGTTTAATTTTACATTGTTCAGTGTAGGGCACTGATTCATTGTACCGTATTTAATGTCGGGCTGTGTTTAATTTTACATTGTTCAGTGTAGGGCACTGATTCATTGTACCGTATTTAATGTCGGGCTCTGTTTAATTTTACATTGTTCAGTGTAGGGCACTGATTCATTGTACCGTATTTAATGTCGGGCTCTGTTTAATTTTACATTGTTCAGTGTAGGGCACTGTTTCATTGTACCGTATTTAATGTCGGGCTGTGTTTAATTTTACATTGTTCAGTGTAGGGCACTGTTTCATTGTACCGTATTTAATGTCGGGCTCTGTTTAATTTTACATTGTTCAGTGTAGGGCACTGTTTCATTTTACCGTATTTAATGTCGGGCTCTGTTTAATTTTACATTGTTGCTGGTAGGGCACTGATTCATTGTACCGTATTTAATGTCGGGCTCTGTTTAATTTTACATTGTTCAGTGTAGGGCACTGTTTCATTGTACCGTATTTAATGTCGGGCTCTGTTTAATTTTACCTTGTTCACTGTCGGGCACTGTTTCATTGTACTGTATTTAATGTAGGGCTCTGTTTAATTTTACCTTGTTCAATGTAGGGCACTGTTTAATTTTGCATTGTTCAGTGTAGGGCACTGTTTCATTGTACAGTATTTAATGTCGGGCTCTGTTTAATTTTACATTGTTCAGTGTAGGGCACTGTTTCATTGTACCGTATTTAATGTCGGGCTCTGTTTAATTTTACCTTGTTCACTGTCGGGCACTGTTTCATTGTACTGTATTTAATGTAGGGCTCTGTTTAATTTTACCTTGTTCAATGTAGGGCACTGTTTAATTTTGCATTGTTCAGTGTAGGGCACTGTTTCATTGTACAGTATTTAATGTAGGGCACTGTTTAATTTTGCATTGTTCAGTGTAGGGCACTGTTTCATTGTACTGTATTTAATGTAGGGCTCTGTTTAATTTTACCTTGTTCAATGTAGGGCACTGTTTAATTTTGCATTGTTCAGTGTAGGGCACTGTTTCATTGTACAGTATTTAATGTCGGGTTCTGTTTAATGTTACCTTGTTCACTGTAGGGCACTGTTTCATTGTACTATATTTAATGTCGGGCTTTGTTTAATTTTACCTTGTTCAATGTAGGGCACTGTTTCATTTTACCGTATTTAATGTCGGGCTCTGTTTAATTTTACTTTGTTCACTGTAGGGCACTGTTTCATTGTACCGTATTTAATGTCGGGCTCTGTTTAATTTTACATTGTTGCTGGTAGGGCACTGATTCATTGTACCGTATTTAATGTCGGGTTCTGTTTAATTTTACATTGTTCAGTGTAGGGCACTGTTTCATTGTACTGTATTTAATGTAGGGCTCTGTTTAATTTTACCTTGTTCAATGTAGGGCACTGTTTAATTTTGCATTGTTCAGTGTAGGGCACTGTTTCATTGTACAGTATTTAATGTAGGGCTCTGTTTAATTTTACCTTGTTCAATGTAGGGCACTGTTTAATTTTGCATTGTTCAGTGTAGGGCACTGTTTCATTGTACAGTATTTAATGTCGGGCTGTGTTTAATTGTACATTGTTCACTGTAGGGCTCTGTTTCATTGTACCGTATTTAATGTCGGGCTCTGTTTAATTTTACATTCTTCACTGTAGGGCATTGTTTCATTGTGCTGTATTTAATGTTGGGCTCTGTTTAATTTTACCTTGTTCACTGTCGGGCACTGTTTCATTGTCCCGTATTTAATGTCGGTTTCTGATTAAGTTTACATTGTTCAGTGTAGGGCACTGTTTCATTGTACTGTATTTAATGTCGGGCTCTGTTTATTTTTACATTGTTCACTGTAGGGCACTGTTTCATTGTACTGTATTTAATGTCAGGCTCTGTTTAATGTTACATTGTTCACTGTAGGTCACTATTTCATTGTACTGTATTTAATGTCGGGCTCTGTTTAATTTTACATTGTTCACTGTAGGTCACTGTTTCATTGTACTGTATTTAATGTCGGGCTCTGTTTAATTTTACATTGTTCACTGTAGGGCACTGTTTCATTGTACCGTATTTAATGTCGGGCTGTGTTAAATTGTACATTGTTCACTGTAGGGCACTGTTTCATTTTACCGTATTTAATGTCGGGCTGTGTTTAATTGTACATTGTTCACTGTTGGGCACTGTTTCATTGTACCCTATTTAATGTCGGGCTGTGTTTAATTGTACCTTGCACAGTGGAGGGCACTGTTACATTGTACTGTATTTAATGTCGTGCTCTGTTTAATTTTACATTGTTCTCTGTAGGGCACTGTTTCATTGTACCGTATTTAATGTCGGTCTCTGTTTAATTTTACATTGTTCACTGTAGGTCACTGTTTCATTGTACTGTATTTAATATCGGGCTGTGTTTAATTTTACATTCTTCACTGTAGGGCATTGTTTAATTGTGCTGTATTTAATGTTGGGCTCTGTTTAATTTTACATTGTTCAGTGTAGGGCACTCTTTCATTGTCCCGTATTTAATGTCGGGCTGTGTTTAATTGTACATTGGTCACTGTAGGGCACTGTTTCATTGTACCGTATTTAATGTCGGGCTCTGTTTAATTTTACATTCTTCACTGTAGGGCATTGTTTCATTGTACCGTATTTAATGTCGGGCTCTGTTTAATTTTACCTTATTCAGTGTACGGCACTGATTCATTGTACCGTATTTAATGTCGGGCTCTGTTTAATTTTGCCTTGTTTACGGTAGGTCACTGTTTCATTGTACTGTATTTAATGTCGGGCTCTGTTTAATTTTACATTGTTCACTGTAGGGCACTCTTTCATTGTACTGTATTTAATGTCAGGCTCGGTTTAATTTTACATTGTTCACTGTAGGGCACTGTTTCATTGTACCGTATTTAATGTCGTGCTGTGTTTAATTTTACATTGTTCAGTGTAGGGCAGTGTTTTATTGTACCGTATTTCATGTCGGGTTCTGTTTAATGTTACCTTGTTCACTGTAGGGCACTGTTTCATTGTACTATTTTTAATGTCGGGCTTTGTTTAATTTTACCTTGTTCACTGTAGGGCACTGTTTCATTTTACCGTATTTAATGTCGGGCTGTGTTTAATTGTACCTTGTTCAGTGTAGGGCACTGATTCATTGTACCGTATTTAATGTCGGGCTCTGTTTATTTTAAATTTGTTCACTGTAGGGCACTGTTTCATTGTACCGTATTTAATGTCGGACTCTGTTTAATTTTACCTTGTTCACTGTAGGGCACTGTTTCATTGTACCGTATTTAATGTCGGGCTCTGTTTAATTTTACCTTGTTCACTGTAGGGCACTGTTTCATTGTACTGTATTTAATGTCGGGCTGTGTTTAATTTTACATTGTTCAGTGTAGGGCACTGATACATTGTACCGTATTTAATGTCGGGCTGTGTTTAATTTTACATTGTTCAGTGTAGGGCTCTGTTTCATTTTACCGTATTTAATGTCGGGCTGTGTTTAATTGTACATTGTTCACTGTAGGGCACTGTTTCATTGTACCGTATTTAATGTCGGACTCTGTTTAATTTTACCTTGTTCACTGTAGGGCACTGTTTCATTGTACCGTATTTAATGTCGGGCTCTGTTTAATTTTACCTTGTTCACTGTAGGGCACTGTTTCATTGTACTGTATTTAATGTCGGGCTGTGTTTAATTTTACATTGTTCAGTGTAGGGCACTGATACATTGTACCGTATTTAATGTCGGGCTATGTTAAATTTTACATTGTTCAGTGTAGGGCACTGTTTCATTGTACTGTTTTTAATGTCGGGCTCTGTTTAATTTTGCCTTGTTTACTGTAGGTCACTGTTTCATTGTCCCGTATTTAATGTCGGGCTCTGTTTAATTTTACATTGTTCACAGTAGAGCCCTGTTTCATTGTACTGTATTTAATGTCGGGCTCTGTTTAATTTTACTTTGTTCATTGTAGGGCACTGTTTCATTGTATCGTATTCAATGTCGGGCTCTGTTTAATTTTACATTGTTCAGTGTAGGGCACTGTTTCATTGTACTGTATTTAATGTAGGGCTCTGTTTAATTTTACCTTGTTCAATGTAGGGCACTGTTTAATTTTGCATTGTTCAGTGTAGGGCACTGTTTCATTGTACAGTATTTAATGTAGGGCTCTGTTTAATTTTACCTTGTTCAATGTAGGGCACTGTTTAATTTTGCATTGTTCAGTGTAGGGCACTGTTTCATTGTATAGTATTTAATGTCGGGCTGTGTTTAATTGTACATTGTTCACTGTAGGGCTCTGTTTCATTGTACCGTATTTAATGTCGGGCTCTGTTTAATTTTACATTCTTCACTGTAGGGCATTGTTTCATTGTGCTGTATTTAATGTTGGGCTCTGTTTAATTTTACCTTGTTCACTGTCGGGCACTGTTTCATTGTCCCGTATTTAATGTCGGTTTCTGATTAAGTTTACATTGTTCAGTGTAGGGCACTGTTTCATTGTACTGTATTTAATGTCGGGCTCTGTTTATTTTTACATTGTTCACTGTAGGGCACTGTTTCATTGTACTGTATTTAATGTCAGGCTCTGTTTAATGTTACATTGTTCACTGTAGGTCACTATTTCATTGTACTGTATTTAATGTCGGGCTCTGTTTAATTTTACATTGTTCACTGTAGGTCACTGTTTCATTGTACTGTATTTAATGTCGGGCTCTGTTTAATTTTACATTGTTCACTGTAGGGCACTGTTTCATTGTACCGTATTTAATGTCGGGCTGTGTTAAATTGTACATTGTTCACTGTAGGGCACTGTTTCATTTTACCGTATTTAATGTCGGGCTGTGTTTAATTGTACATTGTTCACTGTTGGGCACTGTTTCATTGTACCCTATTTAATGTCGGGCTGTGTTTAATTTTACCTTGCACAGTGGAGGGCACTGTTACATTGTACTGTATTTAATGTCGTGCTCTGTTTAATTTTACATTGTTCTCTGTAGGGCACTGTTTCATTGTACCGTATTTAATGTCGGTCTCTGTTTAATTTTACATTGTTCACTGTAGGTCACTGTTTCATTGTACTGTATTTAATATCGGGCTGTGTTTAATTTTACATTCTTCACTGTAGGGCATTGTTTAATTGTGCTGTATTTAATGTTGGGCTCTGTTTAATTTTACATTGTTCAGTGTAGGGCACTCTTTCATTGTCCCGTATTTAATGTCGGGCTGTGTTTAATTGTACATTGGTCACTGTAGGGCACTGTTTCATTGTACCGTATTTAATGTCGGGCTCTGTTTAATTTTACATTCTTCACTGTAGGGCATTGTTTCATTGTACCGTATTTAATGTCGGGCTCTGTTTAATTTTACCTTATTCAGTGTACGGCACTGATTCATTGTACCGTATTTAATGTCGGGCTCTGTTTAATTTTGCCTTGTTTACGGTAGGTCACTGTTTCATTGTACTGTATTTAATGTCGGGCTCTGTTTAATTTTACATTGTTCACTGTAGGGCACTCTTTCATTGTACTGTATTTAATGTCAGGCTCGGTTTAATTTTACATTGTTCACTGTAGGGCACTGTTTCATTGTACCGTATTTAATGTCGTGCTGTGTTTAATTTTACATTGTTCAGTGTAGGGCAGTGTTTTATTGTACCGTATTTCATGTCGGGTTCTGTTTAATGTTACCTTGTTCACTGTAGGGCACTGTTTCATTGTACTATTTTTAATGTCGGGCTTTGTTTAATTTTACCTTGTTCACTGTAGGGCACTGTTTCATTTTACCGTATTTAATGTCGGGCTGTGTTTAATTGTACCTTGTTCAGTGTAGGGCACTGATTCATTGTACCGTATTTAATGTCGGGCTCTGTTTATTTTAAATTTGTTCACTGTAGGGCACTGTTTCATTGTACCGTATTTAATGTCGGACTCTGTTTAATTTTACCTTGTTCACTGTAGGGCACTGTTTCATTGTACCGTATTTAATGTCGGGCTCTGTTTAATTTTACCTTGTTCACTGTAGGGCACTGTTTCATTGTACTGTATTTAATGTCGGGCTGTGTTTAATTTTACATTGTTCAGTGTAGGGCACTGATACATTGTACCGTATTTAATGTCGGGCTGTGTTTAATTTTACATTGTTCAGTGTAGGGCTCTGTTTCATTTTACCGTATTTAATGTCGGGCTGTGTTTAATTGTACATTGTTCACTGTAGGGCACTGTTTCATTGTACCGTATTTAATGTCGGACTCTGTTTAATTTTACCTTGTTCACTGTAGGGCACTGTTTCATTGTACCGTATTTAATGTCGGGCTCTGTTTAATTTTACCTTGTTCACTGTAGGGCACTGTTTCATTGTACTGTATTTAATGTCGGGCTGTGTTTAATTTTACATTGTTCAGTGTAGGGCACTGATACATTGTACCGTATTTAATGTCGGGCTATGTTAAATTTTACATTGTTCAGTGTAGGGCACTGTTTCATTGTACTGTTTTTAATGTCGGGCTCTGTTTAATTTTGCCTTGTTTACTGTAGGTCACTGTTTCATTGTCCCGTATTTAATGTCGGGCTCTGTTTAATTTTACATTGTTCACAGTAGAGCCCTGTTTCATTGTACTGTATTTAATGTCGGGCTCTGTTTAATTTTACTTTGTTCATTGTAGGGCACTGTTTCATTGTATCGTATTCAATGTCGGGCTCTGTTTAATTTTACATTGTTCAGTGTAGGGCACTGTTTCATTGTCCCGTATTTAATGTCGGGCTCTGTTTAATTTTACATTGTTCACTGTAGGGCACTGTTTCATTGTATCGTATTCAATGTCGGGCTCTGTTTAATTTTACATTGTTCACTGTAGGGCACTGTTTCATTGTATCGTATTTAATGTCGGGCTCTGTTTAATTTTACTTTGTTCACTGTAGGGCACTGTTTCATTGTATCGTATTCAATGTCGGGCTCTGTTTAATTTTACATTGTTCAGTGTAGGGCACTGATTAATTGTACCGTATTTAATGTCGGGCTCTGTTTAATTTTACCTTGTTCAGTGTAGGGCACTGATTAATTGTACCGTATTTAATGTCGGGCTCTGTTTAATTTTACCTTGTTCAGTGTAGGGCACTGATTAATTGTACCGTATTTAATGTCGGGCTCTGTTTAATTTTACCTTGTTCAGTGTAGGGCACTGTTTCATTGTACCGTATTTAATGTCGGGCTGTGTTTTATTTTACATTGTTCACTGTAGGGCACTGTTTCATTGTACCGTATTTAATGTCGGGCTCTGTTTAATTTTACCTTGTTCACTGTAGGGCACTGTTTCATTGTACTGTATTTAATGTCGGGCTCTGTTTAATTTTACATTGTTCACTGTAGGGCACTGTTTCATTGTATCGTATTTAATGTCGGGCTCTGTTAAATTTTACCTTGTTCAGTGTAGGGCACTGTTTCATTGTACCGTATTTACTGTCGGGCTGTGTTTCATTGTACATTGTTCACTGAAGGGCACTGTTTCATTGTACCGTATTTACTGTCGGGCTGTGTTTCATTGTGCATGGTTCACTGTAGGGCACTGTTTCATTGTATCGAATTTAATGTCGGGCAATTAACTGAGCAATGTAAAGTTAAACAGAGCCCTACATTAAATACGGTACAATGAAACAGTGCCCAACACTGAACAATGTAAAATTAAACAGAGCCCGACATTAAATAAAGTCAATGAAACAGTGCCCGACGGTGTACAAGGTAAAATTAAACAGAGACCTACATTAAATACTGTACAATGAAATAGTGCCCTACAGTAAACATATTATAATTAAACAGAGACCGACATTTAATACAGTATAATGAAACAGTGCCCTACACTGAACAATGTAAAATTAAACAGAGCCCGGCATTAAATACGGTACAATGAAACTGTGCCCTAAAGTGAACAAGGTAAAATTAAACAGAGCCCGAGATTAAATACAGTCCAATGAAACAGTGCCCTACAGTGAACAAGGTAACATTAAGCAGAGCCCGACATTAAATACAGTACAATGAAACAGCGCCCTACAGTAAACATAGAATAATTAAACAGAGACCGACATTAAATACAGATCAATGAAACAGTGCCCTACACTGACCAATGTAAAGTTAAACAGAGCCCGACATTCAATACAGTATAATGAAACAGTGCCCTACACTGAACAATGTAAAATTAAACAGAGCCCGACATTAAATACGGTACAATGGAACAGTGCCCTACAGTACAATGTAAAATTAAACAGAGCCCGACATTAAATACGGCACAATGAAACAGTGCCCTACACTGAACAATGTAAAAGTAAACACAGCCCGACATTAAATACAGCACAATGAAACAGTGCCCTACACTGAACAATGTAAAATTAAACAGAGCCCGACATTAAATACAGCACAATGAAACAGTGCCCTACAGTGAACAAGGTAAAATTAAACAGAGCCCGACATTAAATACAGTACAATGAAACAGTGCCCTACACTGAACAATGTAAAATTAAACACAGCCCGACATTAAATACGGTACAATGAAACAGTGCCCGACAGTGAACAAGGTAAAATTAAACAGAGCCCAACATTAAATACAGCACAATTAAACAATGCCCTACATTTAAGAATGTAAAATTAAACACAGCCCGACATTAAATACAGTACAATGAAACAGTGACCTACACTGAACAATGTAAAATTAAACAGAGCCCGATATTAAATACGGTACAATGAAACAGTGACCTACAGTGAACAATGTAAAATTAAACAGGACCGATATTAAATACGGTACAATGAAACAGTGCCCTACACTGAACAATTTAAAATTAATCAGAAACCGACATTAAATACGGGACAATGAAACAGTGCCCGACAGTGAACAAGGTAAAATTAAACAGAGCCCAACATTAAATACAGCACAATGAAATAATGCCCTACAGTGAAGAATGTAAAATTAAACACAGCCCGACATTAAATACAGTACAATGAATCAGTGCCCTACACTGAACAATGTACAATTAAACAGAGCCCGACATTAAATACGGTACAATGAAACAGTGCCCTACACTGAACAATGTAAAAAAAAACACAGCCCGACATTAAATACGGTACAATGAAACAGTGCCCTACACTGAACAATGTAAAATTAAACATAGCCCGACATTTAATACGGTACAATGAAACAGTGCCCTACACTGAACAATGTAAAATAAAACACAGCCCGACATTAAATACGGGACAATGAAACAGTGCCCTACACTGAACAATGTAAAAAAAAACACAGCCCGACATTAAATACGGTACAATGAAACAGTGCCCTACACTGAACAATGTAAAATTAAACATAGCCCGACATTTAATACGGTACAATGAATCAGTGCCCTACACTGAACAATGTAAAATAAAACACAGCCCGACATTAAATACGGTACAATGAAACAGTGCCCTACACTGAACAATGTAAAATAAAACACAGCCCGAAATTAAATATGGTACAATTAAACAGTGCCCTACACTGAACAATGTAAAATTAAACATAGCCCGACATTTAATACGGTACAATGAATCAGTGCCCTACACTGAACAATGTAAAATAAAACACAGCCCGACATTAAATACGGTACAATGAAACAGTGCCCTACACTGAACAATGTAAAATTAAACAGAGCCCGACATTAAATACAGTACAATGAAACAGTGCCCTACAGTGAACAATGTAAAATTAAACAGAGCCCGACATTAAATACAGCCCAATGAAACAGTGCCCTACAGTGAACAATGTAAAGTTAAACACAGCCCGACATTAAATACGGTACAATGAAACAGTGCCCTACACTGAACAATGTAAAGTTAAACACAGCCCGACATTAAATACAGTACAATGAATCAGTGCCCTACACTGAACAATGTTAACTTAAACACAGCCCGACATTAAATACGGTACAATGAATCACTGCCCTACACTGAACAATGTAAAATTAAACACAGCCCGACATTAAATACGGTACAATGAAACAGTGCCCTACAGTAAACAAGGCAAAATTAAACAGAGCCCGACATTAAATACAGTACAATGAAACAGTGCCCTACACTGAACAATGTAAAATTAAACACAGCCCGACATTAAATACGGTAAAATGAAACAGTGCCCTACACTGAACAAGGTAAAATTAAACAGAGCCCGACATTAAATACGGTACAATGAAACAGTGCCCCACACTGAACAAGGTAAAATTAAACAGAGCCCGACATTAAGTACAGTACAATGAAACAGTGACCTACAGTAAACAAGGCAAAATTAAACAGAGCCCGACATTAAATACAGTACAATGAAACAGTGCCCTACACTGAACAATGTAACATTAAACAGAGCCCGACATTAAATACGGGACAATGAAACAGTGCCGACAGTGAACAAGGTAAAATTAGACAGAGCCCAACATTAAATACAGCACAATGAAACAATGCCCGACAGTGAAGAATGTAAAATTGAACAGAGCCCTACATTAAATACAGTACAATGAAACAGTGCCCTACACTGAACAATGTAAAATTAAACACAGCCCGACATTAAATACGGTAAAATGAAACTGTGCCCTACACTGAACAAGGTAAAATTAAACAGAGCCCAACATTAAATACAGCACAATTAAACAATGCCCTACAGTGAAGAATGTAAAATTAAACACAGCCCGACATTAAATACAGTACAATGAAACAGTGACCTATAGTGAACAATGTAAAATTAAACAGAGACCGATATTAAATACGGTACAATGAAACAGTGCCCTACAGAGAACAATGTAAAATTAAACATAGCCCGACATTTAATACGGTACAATGTAACAGTGCGCTCCACTGAGCAAGGTAAAATTAAACACAGCCCGACATTAAATAGGGTACAATGAAACAGTGCCCTACAGTGAACAATGTACAATTAAACACAGCCCGACATTAAATACGGTACAATGAAACAGTGCCCTACAGTGAACAATGTACAATTTAACACAGCCCGACATTAAATACGGTACAACGAAACAGTGCCCTACAGTGAACAATGTAAAATTAAACAGAGCCCGACATTAAATACAGTACAATGAAACAGTGCCCTACAGTGAACAATGTAAAATGAAACAGAGCCCGGCGTTAAAAACAGTACAATGAAACAGTGACCTACAGTAAAAAAGGCAAAATTAAACAGAGCCCGACATTAAATACAGTACAATGAAACAGTGCCCTACACTGAACAATTTAAAATTAATCAGAAACCGACATTAAATACGGGACAATGAAACAGTGCCCGACAGTGAACAAGGTAAAATTAAACAGAGCCCAACATTAAATACAGCACAATGAAACAATGCCCTACAGTGAAGAATGTAAAATGAAACACAGCCCGACATTAAATACAGTACAATGAAACAGTGCCCTACACTGAACAATGTAAAATAAAACACAGCCCGACATTAAATACGGGACAATGAAACAGTGCCCTACACTGAACAATGTAGAATAAAACACAGCCCGACATTAAATACGGTACAATGAAACAGTGCCCTACACTGAACAATGTAAAATTAAACATAGCCCGACATTAAATACAGCACAATGAAACAATGCCCTACAGTGAAGAATGTAAAATTAAACACAGCCCGACATTAAATACAGTACAATGAAACAGTGCCCTACACTGAACAATGTAAAATAAAACACAGCCCGACATTAAATACGGGACAATGAAACAGTGCCCTACACTGAACAATGTAGAATAAAACACAGCCCGACATTAAATACGGTACAATGAAACAGTGCCCTACACTGAACAATGTAAAATTAAACAGAGCCCGACATTAAATACGGTACAATGAAACAGTGCCCTACACTGAACAATGTAGAATAAAACACAGCCCGACATTAAATACGGTACAATGAATCAGTGCCCTACACTGAACAATGTAAAATAAAACACAGCCCGACATTAAATACGGGACAATGAAACAGTGCCCTACACTGAACAATGTAGAATAAAACACAGCCCGACATTAAATACGGTACAATGAAACAGTGCCCTACACTGAACAATGTAAAATTAAACACAGCCCGGCATTAAATACAGTACAATGAAACAGTGCCCTACACTGAACAATGTAAAATTATACATAGCCCGACATTTAATACGGTACAATGAATCAGTGCCCTACACTGAACAATGTAAAATAAAACACAGCCCGACATTAAATACGGTACAATGAAACAGTGCCCTACACTGAACAATGTAAAATTAAACAGAGCCCGACATTAAATACAGTACAATGAAACAGTGCCCTACAGTGAACAATGTAAAATTAAACAGAGCCCGACATTAA